>NC_143012.1:84101166-84174208 GCF_055824585.1 Amblyomma mixtum | reverse complement strand
TGCGAATCACTGGTTAAACTTAGAAACTGAGGCAAAAATATGACAGGTCACATAGTAAAATAGTTAATCATACCACTGGGCGTGCAACATCTTTGGAGCAGAGGTCCCGAGCAGCAGCCGGGAGGCAGCCGTTCCTCTCTCGAGACCCTTGTTTATTTATTTAGTATTTATTTCATACTGCAGATCATCTTACAGATCCAAGCAGAACAAGACAACACAGATACACGGGTAACAAGTAAAATAAAAAGAAAAACTAAAAATAGAAAGGCATGCAGGATGACTATGCGCTTACATTTTATCATGCCAGAGAATTCCACTCACTGATGGTACGCGGGAAAAAGGAAAATTTAAAAGTGTCAGTTCTAACAAAGTACGGGGTAAGTGAACCGGGATGATGGTGACGTGTGATGCGTGTAGCTAAAAACGATAAATAGGGTGCAGGATCAAGAGCCAGTTTGTTATTTATGAGCAAGGAAAGAAATTCTCGTCGAATATTTTTTCTTCTTACCTCAAGAGGTTGGATACGGTTAGATTTCATTAGCTCAGGCGGAGAATCAAAGGTGAAAATTTGAATAAATAAACCTTATGGCTTTTCTTTGGATTCTTTCAATTTTCTTAATATTGGTATTAGTATAAGGATCCCACACCACGCATGCATATTCAAGCTTAGGCCTGATTAGTGAGTTAAACGCGAGAAACCCGCTCTTAAATACACTTCGCCAGCATTCTGGCGACCTTTTCTCGACCAATCAAACAAGCCGTTACCGGAGCCAACCAGAGGAGCTCCGGCAGCATTCTGAGGACCCTTTTTGGGACCAATTAGACCAATCAGGAAAGCCGTTACCGGAACCAATCAGAACACATCCTTTCAAGACATGCCGAGAGCAAAACGCATACACTTTCTCAGACTAAAATACACAAAAACACCCAGTGTGCGCCAGCTCGCAACCTTGTACGAGTAAGGGACGGAATGCGCGCGCGTTTGTGTGTGTGTGTTGTGCGCAAACCGGGTGACGACGGACCTAACTGCCCAAACGCATACGCGGAACGCGGGCCAGAGAGCCCCCCGCGGCAAGACCCGGGAAACGGCGCCAGAAAAGCGGTCGGGAATCCACAGCAAAACACCGACTCCGTAACCTGATCCGACCGCGCCTAGCGAAAGGAAGTGGGGGACGCACGCGGGACCGCTCCACAGGGGAGCTGTGTCTTCATCGCAACAAGTGGGCCGCAATTGAACCAAACCGATGGCACCAAGGACGCAATCTTCTCTTCGCTCCTGATTCCAGCAATTGGCGCGAAAAACTCAAACTCTCTATGCGACAGTATATTGGCTGAGCCTACGGCCAGCGGAGTGCACTGATGATAAACTTGTTTCTTCGCCTCCCCCCCCCCCCCCCCCCCCCCCCCTCGAAAATTGCAAATAGCTTTGCGCAACGCCCCGGCTGTCGACAGACATTCGTGTACCTCGGCGCGGTCGAAGTGCAACTGCGGAGCATCTCAGAGCGGTCGTATAGATACCAGCAACGCGGGTCTCCGAAGCGTCTATGCACTGTAAACTTGTGAAGGGTAGGCCGGGGCATGGGGGGTTGCAGTTCTTCCGTCGCGTCTGTGATAGCAGCTGCGGAGAGTGCTTGCTCGGCAAGCGGTTTCCGGATCTTCCGACTCCTCGCGTTGTCAGAGCCTCGTGGAACGTGGTGTCGCCGGAAGCGGCGAGCGAGGCGATGCGCGGTCAGCCTTCCAGGTCGCTTCCCTGCTTGCTGCGTGTGACGTATTAATGCGAGGGCATTCCTTGGCCCACTAGTGGCGTCCACAGGTTGCCGGGAAAAAAAAAAAAAGATGTCCGTGCCATTAACCCTCGCTAGTCACTGATTAACGCCAATTAAAAATACAAAAACGTTAAATAAATAAAAGTAAAAGTAGCAAAAATAAAACGAGAATAAAGGTAAAAACTGCAAAAACAACAAAGCCAAAACATGACATAAGAGTAAAAATATCAAAAATAAAATGAGCATAAGGGTAAAAACTGCAAAAACTACAAAGCCATAACATGAAATGAAAGTAAAATTATAAAAAAATAAAACAAACATGAAAGGAAAAAGAAAAATAACAAACAATAATAACTGCAAAAACAAGACCAATCCAAAACAAGAAATAAAAAATAAAAGTATAATACGTAACAAAAACTAAAATACAGAAATATAAAAAATCAAGAAATGGAGAGAGACGAGGACAGGAAGGGCTTTCGCATTTCCGCTCTTGAATGGTGCAATCCTCTAATTTTTGTGCAGTACGGTTGCCTCCGAACCGTCATGCATTTTCTGATGGGTATAGAGAAGCTCTACCTCGCCTGGCGCTCGGCTCGGGGGATAATGGGTTTGAACTTATGCTCGTGCAGCATTATAAGACCCCCCCCCTCTTCGGAGCAACCGGTGCGCCCCCTGGGAGGAAGGACGGTATTGCGCACCCTTTGGGCACATTCGCGTACGCTGCCACGGGAGATCTGCCGTAGCCGGTACAGGCCGGCTGTCTCAGCGTGCGTTGTGTGCCGGCGCTATCTTCGTGGCCCATAAAAGAAGCGCTGGGGACAACGCCGCAGGCTGCCTCGCCACACTTTTTTGCTTCTCCTGCCTCACGGTACGCCACCTCCTCCTCCTCTTCCTCTCCGTATACGATACACGCGCTCGCGGCGGCGTGCCGTTGGGCGATACGGCGTGTCCGCCTCCTGGGGGGAGCCTGTCTGCCACCAGCAGCTGGGCGATCCGGTTTCGGAATTCTTTCCGTTTTACGATGGCGGTTCTTTCTTTCTTTTCTCTTGCATTCTTTCTTTCTTTTCGCGGAGACAGAGAGAGAGAGAGAGAGCCGCAGTTTTCCTCGCCTCGAGGAGGGAGCTCTTTATGGCACGCCCGTAGAATTGCCGCGGTCCCGCTCGAACATCTTTGCGTTGCGTGCCTGCGTGCTCTTGTGTTTATATATATAGATATATATATATATATGTGTGTATATATATATATATATATATGTGTGTATATATATATATATATATATATATATATATATATATATATATATATATAGAGAGAGAGAGAGAGAGAGAGAAGCCAACAGCCACAGAAACCAAGGGCACAGGGTATTTTTAATTTATTTATTTATTTTGTGGTGTTGATCATTTTATAATATTACTGAATATGTTATCGTTTAAAGATAACTGATTAGAAAAGCAGAAAAACAACAACCACATGCCGCCGGTGGGATCTGAACTCACGACCTCCGATTACGCGTCCGTGCTCTACCGCTGAGCTACGGCGACGGCTGTCAAAACTTCTGCTTTCGGGGTATTTATGTTTACAAGTAACCTAACCTTGGGAGTGTTCACCAGCGCCACCCACGTTCTTAAGCGGCGGACGTGGCACGTCCTGAGTTACCGCTGATGTGACGTAGAACGTCATCGAACGGCGAGGGTGGAAGCTGTGTGAGAACCGTCTTATGCTTCCTGAGGCATCAAGGCTGCCAGAACCGAGGCCTCGTTAAGCAATTAATCAGACAAGGAAAGGTAATGAGGGGCTCGTTATAAGCTATAAATCGGCTCGTTATAAGCTAATCAATTAGCTTTAAGCGATAACATATTCAGTAATATTATAAATTGATCAACAGCACAAAATAAATAAATAAATTAAAAATCCCCTGTGTCCCTTGGTTTCTGTGGCTGTTTTCTTCCTCATATTTATAACGAGCCTCTCGTTCCCCTTCCCTTGTTTGCTTAATTGCTTAACGAGGGCCTCGGTTACCGGTGGCTGTTTTAAACGCAGCCACCGGTAAGTCTTGTGTGAACCACGTTATTCTTTTCCGAACAACCCTCTCGCGACCAATATACAATATACCTCATATACGGGTCTCTGTTCGCATCCTACTTAAATTATTCATTTCTAGTGTGGGGCACAACCACAGAGGGTAATCTAAAACAAGTTATTAATAGCACAAAAGAAATTTCTACGCATTATTGCTAACGTACCATTCCCGCAATCTACCGCTCAGCTTTTTAAGAGTTCAATATACTTAGAGTTAGTGAGCTATATAGGTTTCGGTTATCACGAGAATATATTACTCAAAAGCACGGAAGCAATACCCTAACTGACATTGCCAGACTATGCTTAGCCGATCCAGTATACACCACCAGGTCTGCTCCATTTTGGAAAATATCTACCTGCCAGACTAATTACGGTCGACAAATGTTGCGCGATCAGTTACCACGGATGCTAAATGACTATATAAATCAGGGTATCGACATCAGTAAACTGACGCTTTCTGATTTCATTGCCATGTTCACCTGTTGAAACTACTGAATCTTACTCTATTTTGTGTGCCATGTGATACGCGCTAATTGGTGTATGTAGTTTGTTTTAAGAAGTTGCATGTTTGTAACACTTGTTGTGGTTCCATTTTTATTGTTGCGTATTTTGTTTTGTTTTTGCGCTGTTCTCACTGCTGCCAGTGCTTGTTGTGGGGCCCAAGGACAACTCAAGCCGTGCCTGAACGGCTTTCCCTTGGTTCCTTTTTTTCACTGTATAGTGTGAAAAGGAAATGAAATAACTGTCAACTGTCAATTGAGTGTAACAATGCGGTGGGCAGGTTGTGATGACGTCACAGGGCCACGTGGTGTAGGTGGTGCCACATGCCACCTACCTAGCTTTTCAATGTCTCAGAGGGACCGCACAGACAACGGCTAAGGACAGAGGGGAAGCTGTATAGCGATGGCGCACTAAAAAACAAGAACAAGGAAAAAGAAGTACGAAATTCCTCCTCACAGAACACGCGAAGCTGAGAAAGGGAGCTTGGGATCCTAGCTTCGTCATCGTACAATACTGGGTCTGTGTCCAAACAGGCTGACGGGCGTCCGAATAGAGCGAATGGAGTGGCTATTCTTTCCCGTCGGGTTGTTTGGGTGTCCTGGCAGGGCTGTGCAGTTTTTCGCACGCGACGGTATGGGGCACCGCCCCGGCGATCGGCGCAACAGCTGCCAGGCCCTCGGCCGCTGCACCTGTTCGTCGTGCCGGCCGTGAAATATTGGCCGCGGCGCCTGATCGGTCGTTCGCCCCGACGCGCGCAAGGTGGCGGACGCGTGCGTGCTCGCCGCCGTGCCGTCCGTCGCCCAGCGTGTGTGTGCAGGCAGCGGGGAAATGCGGACACCCGTCCCTCTTTCTGTACGGTCGGGGGTAATCCCGTTGTGCTCTAAGCGGTGCGGGCTGGCACTATTATTCTTTATTCGTTTTACTCGCCAGCCCCGATTTCTGTCGGTCGAGGGTGGCTGGACGCCCGTGCCGCAGTGGCCCTGTGGTTGAGGCGTTCGGCTGCCGAGGAGCCGGGGTGCCCGGGTTCAATCCCCGGTCCACGGCGGGCGCGTTTCGGTGGAGGCCAAGAAATGACGCCCGTGCACTGTGCGATGTCGGTGCACATTAAGGAACCCCGAGAAGGTGGTCGACCCTTCTGTCTTAATACAGTGCATTGTATGCAATACACCACAATGCAATACAATACAATACAATACAATACAATACAATACAATACAATACAATACAATACATATGCTATACTATACAATACAATATTTTATTTTCGATAAACGACGTACAGTAGATTATTGATGGGTTTGAGGGATAAAGCTGCGGAAAGTAGCTGGACTTGTCCTAAAACCCGTTCATGGCAGCAGAGAGGATGGCGGTAACAATAGGGATTTGGGAAAAACAAAGCAAAAGCGAAGGCAAAGCAACAAAAAGGAAGCAAAATAAGAACAGGAAAACAAAAACCATGTTATATGAACTGTAGAAATGGCAGTTGAAAAATAGTTTGACCCTCGCAGTGCAACGAATACCGCGACGACAGGCGAGCACGCAGGCGCGTCACCTTGCGGCGGCGTCGTTTCTTTTCTTTTTTTTTGTTTTTAACCATCAACATGATCCACCAATTCCAACGCCCCGGGTCATTCCATCGCCCCGTATCACTTTTTCCTTGTCGCAGGAAAATGGCTGAAACATGCCACCATTCTCACTTCAGCACAAATTTATATTTCCCCTCTTGCTGACGCCCCATTTGCATAGCGGGGGCTGTGTGATTGGCGGGCTCTCTATTGACGCCCTGACTGGTCGTCTTTGCGGAGTTAAGCTACGCACGACTGGTAATGACCGCAGGACTGTGGCCGATTTCGAACTTTAGGCGCTCTTTGAGCCCCCGTGAGCTTACAGCGCCTCTGAAGCTTGCATAACGCGCACGTCCTCTTCAAATGATGGGCAGGGGAGCAGTATAGGGGGGGGGGGGGGGGAGCGCATTCAGCCGGCGACCCAGTTCTGCGGCACGCGGCCCCTGCTTCCGGCCTGGAGCCGCGGCTTGGGCCCCGTGGCCGTTCGTGGAAAAGGGTTCTCGAGGCTATACTTGTCTGCGAGGGCCGCGGCGTCGGCAGAAGCGAGCGTACATAACTGCACGTGCTGGCATCGTGTGCATGCTGCCAGCGCCCAGAGAGAGGGTGATTGGGGTGGGGGGGGGGGGGGGGGGGTTCAGTCGTGGAGCGGAGGAGGTATACGCGCTTGTGAGGCGCAAAGTGGATTCTAACGAGGAGGCTTGGAATTAAGTTGTGTACTTCGTAGAATACGGACAAACACACTAATTGCACCATCCGACTATTCCATTCCCGTCTTCGTTCTGACCCCTCCCTGTTCCTTTATACTGTCCTGCTCTGCGCTCTTTACTGAGTGTCTCTCACTCTCTTTCTCTCTGTGTAGACACTGCAGTTATCCAAGGGGAAAAAATGATAGAGTGAGCGTTGAGACAGACAGTCTCAGGGAACAAACGCTGCTTAATGACGCCCTAGTCGAAAAAAAAAAGGGGCTTGGATGGGGCATGCAAAATGCGAAGGCAAGGTAATCGACGCGTGCCCTTGAGGCAGCGGAATAGATTCACAGAGAATAAAGCGCAGCACGGGGTTTGATCATCATCATCATCATGAAAAAAATGAACCAGCCTTAGCGATGTCCCCCCCCCTCCCCCCCCCCCCCCCCCCCCCTGCATGTCCGTGACGTTCGGCCGCTGTAACCCAATGTCACGGTTTGTTTTTGTTGTTGTTAGCGGCTATTTATTGGTGATAATAAAACAAAATATGAAGGGAAAAGATGTTGCTATCCGCGTCATCTGCCATCGAAGCCTGAAGCACCTGAGCTGCGGCTAGCGGGAATAAAATGAGACGGAGAGGACAGGGAAAAGGAAAGAAAGGTTGGTTGGTTTATTGGGATTTAACGTCCCAAAGCGACTCAGGCTATGCGAGACGCCGTGGTGGAGGGCTCCGGAAATTTCGACCACCTGGGGTTCTTTAATGTGCACTGACGTCGCACAGCACACGGGCCTCTAGAATTTCTCCTCCACAAAAATTAGGCCGCCGCGGCCGGGATCGAACTCGCGTCTTTCGGGTCAGCAGCTGAGCACCGGAAAGAAAGGGGTGAGCGATAGAAGAAAGGATAGGGGTAGGTGGTAATATACACTATGAACAAATACAACCGCTTTCGGCTTCAGGACGTCAAACTGCGCTCACCCTGTGAGTGAGCCAAGGGTCTCGTATACGCACCCCTACACTCCCCATGCGACTGGAGCGCGGCGCGTGTCGGTATTGCGCAAGCCGCCCGCAATGCTGGGCGTTGATTTCGCGCGCTTTCCGCCGCCGGCGCGAAACCCTATTCTCGCGGGAAATTGAGCGCGGGCGGACAAAGCGTGCCCTTCGTGACTCGATGCTCGTGCTTTACCGTTAGCCGCGGTGGGCATTCGAGTCCACTTTCTCTCGCGACACCGCGCTGTGTGGAAAGAGCCCTCGACGATGTTGTGGCGCGTGCCATGAGAGGGCGTTGTGTGTTTCGTTGTTTGCGCCCTTTCGTAACTGGACCGACGTCTCGCGCGGTTGGCCGGTATGTGCACGCGTCGAAGCTGTGCTGACGGAGAGACACGTCGTTAGGAATGCGCGCTTGGTTGATGTTTGTCTGCGCGAGAGACGTAGAAATGAAATTCATTTTGCAGTGAAACCTGTAGTAGCTTTTTGTTTCCTTGAAATTTAAACTACGCTGCATATTTAGACCATTACACAGTGGCACGACAAGACGGGCGCTGACTCCAACAAGACACAGTTGGAGTCAGCGACCGTCCTCTCCTGTCTTTCTCTGTAATCGTCTAAATATGTCGCGCTGTTTAAATTTCACGGAAAGAAAAGGAATCAACAACTAGTAAATTGTAAATTGGTAAAGTAAACTGGTTTTCGAAGAAAGGAAATGGCGCGGTATCTGTCTCACACTTATATCGGCGGACACCTGAACCGCGCCGTAAGGGAAGGGGGGAAGGAGTGAAAGAAGAAAGAGAGAAAGAGGTGCCGTAGTGGAGGTCTCCGGAATAATTTCGACCTACCCGCCGCGGTGGCTCAGTGGTAAGGCGCCCGTCTACCGAGCCGGAGTACCCGGGTTCGAACCCGACCGCGGCGGCCGCGCTTCGATGGAGGCGGAGCGCAAGAGGTGCCCGTGTGCTGTGCGATGTCAGCGCACGTTAAAGATCACCAGGTGGTCGAAATTATTCAACAACTAGCCCCGCAACTTGTTTTATTAAGCGAACTGTAGTAGCTTCGTACAGCTGACAGCACGCTTAACGCGAACGCTCGATTGCGCGCCCTGCACTGACATTACAGCCGCTGAGCGCTGGGTCCGAGACCATCCTGCACGGTGTATTTGCGGCGGTTGGAGAGGGTTCATGAGCTGCCTCCACCCTAACATTGTCTCGGATCCAGTGGCCGACGCCTAGCGGCGCTGATGTCAGTGGAAGACACGTATGGAAGACACGAAGAAAATGCATGCGCTCTCGAGAAGCCGGCAGGCAAAGCAACCCCTCCAGTGCACGTAACTCCTCGAAATAGCCAAATTTTGTTGGGCCATAGCGCCGAGGGTAACCCTGTTTTCGAAATTCTGAAAACTGATATGGACATTACGGTGATCTGCACGGCTCTCAATAATTAAGGCGCCCTAACGGTAATAGTTAAAAAGTTACCTATTCAATGCTAGTTAACCGTGCGGCTGGGTACCATATCTTAGATTTATTCTGATGTACAACACCGCTGACAATGCTATGCCGAAAAAAGCGCTATTCTCGATGCTCGATGGCATCGCGCCAGCTGATCCAAGCAATCGCGCTAACATGTTCTGACACATACCGGACTTTGTTGCTTGTAGCGTGTGCAGTTCCCCCTTCGCGTCCGACTCGAAACAACTTTAGTTTTTGTAGCGAAAGCTACACTGCCCACGAACTTGCCACTTCGCCGTGGCGGTGCTCCGAGGAGGCACAGAGACCGACCTTGAGCCGTTGCCTAGCAACCGCCGCAGCTGGCGGACGCCGCGCCATCTGGCATGACGTCACACCACGCGCCTCGCTGCGGAGCCGCCGCCGCCGTTTGGTGTGACGTCACATCGCGCGCCTTGTCGGTGCGCTCGCCTCCGCTACGTACATCATGGCATAGCCGAGCTAAGCCACTGCCAATTTTTTCCTCCTTTATGTTTCGGTATTTCTCCTTTATACGCGCTGCCTCAGTCTTTCGGCTGAGGTGGCGCACTAGCCAGTCGCATCGTGTTCGTAAAACTATCCCCTTTGCTTTCCCTCTTTGTCTTCTCCTGTGTATTAGGCCGCCTGGAACTTGTGGTGCGCTCTTGAGCTATACGCGCGCGTGGCTCTATATGTCTGTGCGCTACAAGAGGCAGAAAGAGGGGGAAAATATTATCAGCCAACACTGCCTCAGTGTTCGCTACGAGGGCTTCAAATGTTTGCCTCGGTGTGCTCAGAAAACGCGGGGAAGACCCGATCCAAACCTCCGCGGATGTTTCCTTTCCGGAAACGTGCCTTCTAAGACACCAGCAGCGTCAGCTACCCGATGGATTTTGCACTAGTGTTGCGATTTACAGACCACGTTCGCTATATCCGGCATATTTCCTCATTATGTCAGTTAATAAATCTTCTCAACATGCGCATCACAACGCGACGAATCGTTTTACGCCATCCGGAACTCCCTGCGACAAACGGTTCGGCCGTAATGGCCTTCTGAAGGTCCTCGAAATGCACGGTTTGGGGGGGCGGAAAGGTCGTCGCTGCGAATCTCGCACATATTTTGGGCTTCATCTCTGTAATTTTATCCCCAGGAACATTCAAGAACATTCTGAGTCAAACGGGTGGCCCCCAAATTTCATGTAAATGGAGGTCCCGAAGGGGGGGGGGGGGGGGGTTCTCACTTCGATGGCCGTTGTACTGGCACAAATGGGTATAATGTATCGAAAGTGTAAGTATCAAACGAGTCGCTGCGTGCCCACTGTTGCTATGTGATATAGTGTGGTCACTGTTTTGGTCAATTTGACCTTCATTGCAGGCAAACCTGTCCTTGACAAGCGCAAGTAGTAAGAGCTCAAATGAGGGTACGCCGCAGAGGGCGCGTGTCCCTGGCCCGATATATCCTCCTCTCGGGGGGAAGGACATCTCTGATAAGACGGAGATGGCGGTCAGGATGCGTGAGGGCTGATCGTATGACTCGTGTGCGTTGCAGTGGACTCCGGAATATCGCGCAGTTGGGGCGACGCGATAGACGCCAAGGCTCTATAGCCGTCGGGCACTATATCACGCGTTGACCCTGTTCGTTTACACTGACCGCGGCTGATCGTATCGAGAAGCTCGTCCGCCTTCGTTTTTGAAACTGCAGTCAAGTCGGAGCCGGCTAGTTTCGTATACTGCTTCGCCGAATGATCTCCAGCTCCACGCTGCGTCTTGCAGGTCATCGTAAAGGGGTGTATACGCAGCCGTGTTTTCGCATTTCGGTGTTTTTAGAGCGCAGCTCTTTGGCGTCCGTTCCTGGGTTTCGCGTCGTCGTCGGCGTCGGCCTCGTAACCAGCTCCGCCCCCCTTTCATCCCCCCAGCGCTATCGGCGTCAGCGGCATCAGTCAGTCGCTGCTATCTCTTCCCTCCTCCCTTTATCGTGTTGTCCGCTTGCTGCGCGCGCTTCTGCCCCCATCGTTTGCCGCTGGGTGTACACGCCGCACCCCTCTTCCTGCGAGTCTCCGGTTGTCAAAGCGCCGGCTCGAACTTAATTCCTTTCTTCGCTCCTCCTCCAATGCAAAAAATTCTGTGATAGCGCATACATGTGTTGCTCGATTTCTTTGCCTCAATCTATCGAAAAGGTGAAACAGCTTATTTGCTGCGCTCAAATTTCGCATTAGGAAGTAACGTAATCGTCGGTAATTTTTTTTGTCTTCCCGCTTGTCCTTTCTACTATCCACTCACCTCTTTCATTTCACTTCTACGCACTGCCTGCTATCCATTATTTCCGCTGCCCCAGCTCAGGTGCTTCCAGCAGCGATGGGAGATGCCGGGGCTAGTAACAATCTTTTTCCTCTCATTTACCATGTTTAATAAAACCACTTACTACTACTTTTGTCTTCCGATATCCGGTGAAGCGCTGAAATCATTAGAATCAACGAAGAAAGCCAGCGCGCAACGGGAATAATTAATTAAATGCCAGATTTTTGCCATCAGTTTGGTTTTCGCTTAGCGCCATTCCGCCGCTCCTGCATGACGTCACATTCGAGCCACTCCCGCGTCGAAAATCGCGTCGGCTGGAAAAGGTCTGTGGTGAGAAGTTCGTCTGCTCGCGGCCTAAGAAGCCCAGGTGGTCGAAATATCCGGAGCCCTCCACTACGGCGTCCCTCATAACCCGATTCGCTTTGGGACGTTAAAGCCCCATGAACCATAACCCAATTTTTATCGATACATGGAGTCCACTTTCATCTGTTTTTTTCCCCCTCACTGACTGTCTAAGCGGGACGTGACACCGCGCGATTAGGGAACTGGGAGGACGGGGTATGGGACCTATAGTATGATACAACTTGAAAAAAAAAAAAAAAACAGCAGTTGCTAACACTGGGCCGCGGTCCGCGGCGCCCTGTATTACTCCGCTGGCCGATCGCAACGGTAAACGAAATCAGCTTTTTAATGTTTGACTGTATCAAACAATCCGCGTATCAACATTCTAGAGCTCATAATTTTTTTTCTTGTGATAAGCTTCTTGTTTAGGCAACAAGAAACGTTTAAACGGCGGACTACTTTTTCGTCGCGGAGGAATTCTGTGCGCGGAGGCTGAACGTTGGCGGAGCTTCACTGCAGACTTAAGTTATATCCGACTATAATAGAGGCTTGCAAAGCTATTCGTCCTCGGCAGTTAGATGAAGCAGCATATCTTAGCTCTTTCTCCACGTCCTGCCTACTATAGTGTCTTTCCTCGGCTCCGTGTCGTCGGGGTATCCGCATGCAAATCGCCGTCACGTGACCCCTCCGCACCCCCCTCTCCTCTCGGTGGCCGTCGCATTGGCTTCCGCTGGGAGACCTTCCGGTTTTGCCTCGCCGTGGTGTCTTGGCCGCAGGGGATCCTGGCCGTTCTTTGCGACCACCGCTTGGGGCGGCGACTCGGCATCATTTTCAAGGCGCGTGAAGTCGCGGCGCGCGTCTGGCGGAAATTCATTTCCCCGGTCGTCGAGGTTGTTTACGGCGGAAAAACTATCTTGGCTTCACTGTTGACTTACTGCGAGGCGCAGGTTGCCAGAGCCGGCGCTTTTGGGATGCATTCGCTGAGAGTAATTTCGTCTGCTGCTTTCATTTTTGTTGTGTTTTGTGGCTATTTATTGGCAATAAAAAATAAAAATGGAGGGAAAAAATGTTGCTAGCCGAGGCAACTGCCATCGAAACCTGAAGCACCTGAGGTGCGGATAGCAGGAATAAAATGACAGGGAGAGGGAAAGAAAAAAAGGGGGGGGGGGAGCGATAGAAGAAAGGGTATGGGTAGGGCGGCAATGTACAATATTTACCAACACAGGATATTGGCTGGTTGGTTTATGGGGTTTAACGCCCGAAGGCGACTCAGGCTATGAGAGACGCCGTAGTGGAGGGCTCCGGAAATTTCGACCACCTTGGTGGGTTCTTTAACGTGCACTGACATCGCACAGCACACGGGCCTCTAGAATTTCTCCTCCAAAGAAATCCAACCGCCGCGGCCGGGATCGAATCCACGTCTTTCGGGCCAGCAGCCGAGCACCATAACCACTGAGCCACCGCGGCGGCTAAACACAGGATATTGAAATAGAAATAAATGTGGGGTGCTGCGCCGCGCTTGGTTGCCGAGCGACTTCTTTCCTTACCTTGCGTCTTTTCGTTCGATTAATATAAAATCTTTTTGCTTGTTTGTGTCCGGTCTGTCACAGTAAGCGGAGGAAGAGCTAAGCTGTGCGGGTTTCGCGGTTCCCGGTGTCGTCGTATCCGTATCTTTTGGCTGCGAAAAAGGCGGGAGATTGCAATCGCATCGCTTCTGGTCCGGCGTCCCGTTAATCGGAGCTCGAATCGGATCGCTTTAGAGCGGGGCAGGAACTGAAAGAAGGTAGCCGGATCGGACTACTCATATTTTCGCCCGTTCCTCCTGTCCCGTTTATGCGAACGGGGTAATGGAGGCGCGCGAGAGAGTGCACCGATCTCTTCCAACGCCCTGTATTATCCGAATTCGCGCGACGCCAACACTCCGCTGCGGTTGGCACGTTCTTAACGCTGATACGCGTTCGGAGTGTGTTTTCGATAAAAAGATCTGAGGCCCGTGGCGTATCTTGAAAATTGTTGAGGAAAAGAAATGGCGCAGTTATCTGTCTCGCATATCTCGGCGAACAGCTTAACCGCGCCGTGAGGGAAGGGAGGAAGGAGTGAAAGAAGAAAGAGAGAAAGAGATGCCGTAGTGGAGGGCTCCGGAAATAATTTCGACCATCTGGGGATCTTTTAACGTGCACTAACATCGCACAGCACACGGGCGCCTCTTGCGTTTCGCCTCCACCGAAACGCGGCCGCCGCGCGGTCGGGTTCGAACCCGGGTACTCCGGCTCGGTAGCCGAGCGCGCTAACCACTGAGCCGCGGCGTATCATCTTTTGTCTTTTGAGGTCGAGCATTTTCTGGGAGCAAAAAACCGTGCTAACTAACGGCGGTTACGTTTTGTTTTAGTTTTAGAGCGCAGCTCTTTGGCGTCCGTTCCTGGGTTTCGCGTCGTCGTCGGCCTCGTAACCAGCTCCGCCCCCAATGTCACGCTTTTCAATTGGTCGAAATGCTCGTGACGTCACAGTGCGCGAATTTCAAATGGGGCCAATTGTACTTTGGCTAGTAACCATGCAACCAATCAAAGGGATCGTATAGTGATGCTGCAACTAAGTTGCACTGAGTTTAGTTAATTGCTTAATTAATCAATTAGCCTAATTAATATAGAGGAGAATGAAGAGGTCAGAAGAAAAGAAAAGAAAGACGCGCGCCGCAGCGACAACAGCGTCCGCGGAAGGAGACGCTGCTGAAAAAAACATAAGTACGAAGCCGCGTTCCCTCCACCACCACGCACTTCCCCACTCAGTAAGACGTTGCTCGTTTCATATACGTTGTGTCGAACATCCTAGACAGTTCCAACAATTGACAGGTTAATGACAGAACACGATGGATAGAAATACAAGAATATAAATATGAAATAGCCTAATTAACCTTTCTAGTTAGACCGCATAAACCAATAAAACCGAGAACGAAATTGGTCGAGTTGGGGAATCGAACCAGGGTCTCCGGAGTGCGATACGAGCACGCTAGCCACTCCGTAATGCCAGCTGAATGGTTTGGAATGAACAAAGGCGCGTCTAGCTAATACGGCGTCTTCGTTCACTCCCATCTTCCCCCTTTCCCTTACGGCGAGGTGCAGGTGTCCACCCAAATATGCGAGAGAGATACATTTCCTTTCCTCAAAAAATAAATTTACCGTCCAGCAAGGCGTACAGCCGAATTGGCGATGGCGTTCTGTGGACTCCCTGGCAGCGTTGCAAGACGCTGTCGCGTTCCACTCTTACAGGCGAAGCTTAACATGTTAACCACACATCAGTAACACACACAGACAGCCAATGGACGCGTCATTCGCTGGCAGCACTTGATTCATCATTCACAACCACATTCTTAACGTACGCTCCCTTGCCGCACATGCCAAGGACGTACACCACGATCACATTCTGCGCCATTCCTCTGTACTTTGCTTTGCTGAAACCTGGATGGATCCCGAAGAGTCTCTCGAAATCATAGATTTCCTATACTGCTGTGGTACTCGCAGAGACCACAACAGAGCGGCGGGAGTCGCTATCTACTTGCGCACAGGTCTCTCTGCAATACCAGTCGAAATGTTTGGCACGTCACATGAAGTTGGCGAACTGTGCGCCGCAAAGTTGCCCAACGGCTTGCTGGTAGTAGCTGCCTACTTCGCCCCTACCGCACTCACGAAAGACGTCGTGCACTTCCTGCAACTCGCATTAACCGTCCATCGATCCACACCGATGTTAGTAGTGGGGGACTTTAATGTTGACATAAAGACAAACAGCAATTTCCTAACACTTATGCGGGAGAACATCCCGTTCCTCTCGCTCGTAACGCGTCCCACGGCTGTGACAACCTCGCGAGGCACTTATAGATCTCGTCTTTGAGAATCAAGCATTGGTGTACCAAGTCGAACATATATCAGTCTATTTCTCCGACCACAAAGCTTCCTTCATGACTGTCAAGAACTGTTAGTGGAGTCTTTGTTAAAGGAATACGTGTGAAAAATAAAACAACAATTCTGTGATAGCGCATACATGTGTTGCTCGATTTCTTTGCCTCAATCTATCGAAAAGGTGAAACAGCTTATTTGCTGCGCTCAAATTTCGCATTAGGAAGTAACGTAATCGTCGGTAATTTTTTATCTCATTACCCTTTTAGCCGGGGGGGGGGGGGGGGGGGGGGGGGGGAGTGTTGGGACGCCCGAGATTGAAATCTTTCCGGGAAAAACGCGTTTCGCGAAAGAAAAACACAGGAAATAAATATATATATACGCGATCGCTTTCCGCTTCGGCTGATGGAGTCCGGATGAGTAGAAAAGGAAAAAAAAGAAAGGCAACAGCCGCTAAGCTGTGGTCGCCTCCGGAAAGAGTTCTCGCTGGCGCCTTTCCGGAAAGCAGTCGCTTACAGATCAGCCGAGGGTTGACTCTTTCGCAGTTTGCCTGAGAGGTGGATTCCTCTTTTCCGTTTGTTGTTTTTTTTCCCTCTCGCTTTTGAATGCATAAATGCAGTCTCGAAAGAAAGTGCAGCTTTTTACCCATGGTGCGAATGAGACCACTGGAAGGCTTTTTTGGTGACGTGTGTTGCCTCTGGCGAACAGCGACAACAATCTCTGGGATCACAATTAAGGAGGGCTTTAATTGCTGCAGAAAATGAGGTGAAGGGAGGACGCTGATTGCGGGTAACGATGACGGATGTGTGCCCAGCGGAGACAGAAAAAAAAAATTGCGAGGACACTTTGGCAACTAAAGTGTTGAGAGGCGAAACCCGAGGACACTATGCCGTGACGACTTCCGGTGGTTGTGACGTCGCTGGGGATGTGACGTCACACCCCAAATTGTACATCTTTCGGGGATATTAAGTGTTAATTACGCTTAATTACACATTTTTCCATCTACTTTGACACAAATTCGACGTTTTTCCGACCAAGTTGTGACAATTTTCACTACGCCGTGACGGCTTCCGGTCAATGGGACGTCGCACCGTTCCCGTGGTTATATGGACGTCGGCGCTTTTTCGACGCAGTTTTTACATTTATGCCTTTAAATGATAAACTAATTACTCTACAGTCATCAAACTTGGCTTCCCGGTTCATTGTGTCCTCCTCTATCTGAAACAGCCATTAGTTTTCTCCTATCTTTTTTAGTTCTCGAGTTAACACCATGCCAAAGGTGTGACACCCTCTGCTAATGGACGACAGTGTTTAAAGGCTTTCGCCTTAAAATAGGCCTGCGTGTTGTGTAGCAAGCTGGGGGCGATGCGCCTACGACGCGGGGTCGCGAGCATTTTCAACTGTCAATTATGTTCTCGAGTCGTCGGCTGTTGCTATTGGCTGCGCGGTGAAACGGATGCGATTGGTCAGGAGGTACTCACGTGACGTCGTGGGCGCCATTTTGTTGCCCAGCGTGTAGCTCCAGCAGTGGAAGCCGGAGCAGAAGTGATTCCTCTAGACACGCCTGCGTCCTTTCGCGCTGCTCGACTGGCAACAAAACGGCGGCCGCTTTGACGTCAGTGAATAATCCAAAAACAAACAAAAACAACGATGTTCTTCAGCGTAACGGAAAACATCAGGTTTTTCTGGAAATCATTTCTTGGAGTCATAATAAAAATTCGAGAGGGCACTTAAGCTCCCTCTTAAAGGTATGACGCGATAGCGTAGTGGGTTAGGCTTTACATTCTTAGTTGGACACCTTTGAACGCATTTTTTCATTCTTTTTTAATTGTTTTAGTTAATTAACTGAGCATTTACCCACTAATTTTTCTAATTGGCTTCATCAGGCATTGGCTTTTTTATTCTGAACCTTTTGACACCTTCGAACCCCGTTTTCTTTTCTTTTTTTCATTTCTGTAATTTTTCAGTTTATAGTAATTTCATTAACTCATCATCGCCTACCACACAGCAATCAATTACTAAAACCACAAATTGTCGTGACATGATTCTTTTTACGCAGCCCCCGATTATTTGCGACACGCAATGTCGACTACTACGCCAACGGGGTTTCGACCGAAAGAGCTCTAATAAAGGAAAGGAAAGCAGCGATGCTCCGTTAAAACGTACAACGGCGAGTGGTAAACTACAAAGTGACGCTGGTATCGAGCCGGAACTGTACAATGGTTTATGGGGGTTTAACGTCCCAAAGCAACTCAGGCTATGAGGGACGCCGCAGTGGAGGGCTCCGGATAACTTCGACCACCTGGGGTTCCTTAACGTGCACTGACATCGCACAGTACACGGGCCTCTATATAGAATTTCGCCTCCACCCCGCCGCGGTGGCTCAGTGGCTACGGCGCTCGGCTGCTGACCCGAAAGACGCGGGTTCGATCCCGGCCGCGGCGGCTAGAATTTCTTTGGAGGAGAAATTCTAGAGGCCCGTGTACTGTGCGATGTCAGTGCACGTTAAAGATCCCCAGGTGGTCGAAATTATCCGGAGCCCTTCACTACGGCGTCTCTCATAGCCTCAGTCGCTTTGGGACGTTAAACGCCAATAAACCAAACCAGAATTTCGCCTCCATCGAAATTCGACCGCCGCGGCCGCGATCGAACCCGCGCCTTTCGGGTCAGCAGCCGAACGCCGTAACCACTGAGCCACCGCGGCGGCTCGGAACTGTACAAGTATAGGGAGATAGTCGACAGCGCACGCTTGGTTGGTTGGCAGTGGAATACGTTTCATTGTACGCGCAGGCATCTTTATGTTACGGTAGATTAGGTGCGTAAGCTAGGATTAGCGCGCAACACACGCGCTGCCTGCTGTACGATCTACTACGCACTGTAATCCTCTCTGCGCGTGTATACGTACACCCTTGACGTACTTCTCTCGCGGCTCGGTATCTCGCTGACAAGCGGATACCGACGAGCCGCGTTCTTGGAGTGCATGCCTTGAACTCGACGCTGTCGCCAAGGCCGTGGTCTCCCTTCAAGGACGGCCTCCGCGCTGCCTGCCGAGTCTCCCCTCTCTCCCTCTTTCTCTCTTCCCTGCTGCGTGCTGCAGTGCTTTGCCTCGTTTTCCTCCGCGGAGCCGCGGTGGCTGAGTGCGGCGTAGTGGCGTTCGGCTACTGGGCGAGATGTCTGCCTGACTGAATTCCAGCCGCACTGGCCGCATTAGGAAGGAGGAAAAACGAAACAAAACAAAAATCAGAGATCAATGCGGCGACCCGCATTGGGAGAATGCGAAACTATTGACGCCTCCTCGGCACTCGTCGCCTCTCTATATCATTTTATTTTTGTTTGTTGATTAATTTAACAATTAATTTAGCTTAGTTATCTTATGCTTTAATTAAAGATCGATTTGCCCCGCCGCGGTGGCTCAGTGGTTACGGCGCTCGGCTGCCGACCTGAAAGTCCCGGGTTCGATCCCATTCGCGGCGGCTGGCCCGTGTACTCTGCAATATGTCGGTGCACGTTAAAGAACCCCAGGTGGTGGAAATTTCCGGAGCCCTCCACTACGGCGTCCTGAGTCATAGCCTGAGTCGCTTTGGGAGGTTAAAACCCCAATAAGCCAATAAAAGATCGGTTTATTTACTCTGATTATAACTTCTTCCATCTAGCCCTCCACTACGGCGTCTCTCATAGCCTTAGTCGCTTTGGGGCGTTAAACCCCATAAACCAAACCAAACCAACTTCTTCCATCTCAATCAACCATTTTGGTTTTTTTAAATTTCGCGCCGTGGTTGCATTACCGTCCAATTTCTCCCCGTCCAGCCTATTCAACCGTCCTATGGTTTTTGCTGATAATTAATTAATTATTCTATGTCAATGAAACTTTTTGTTCGCTTAATTATCACTCATCAGACACATTTCAAATTAATTTCAAACTTTATTTTTGCCTATTTTTCCACTATTGCCGTCCACGGCTGCTTTCCGATCCACTCACTTTATTGACGTCCGCACTATTTCGACGCTTTACGACATTCTTAGCTCCAATTAATGAACTAATCTCCTGTTGACATAGTTTTTTTTTTTTTTTTTTCGCGCAGCGTCCTCACATCATCCACTTTCGATTACAGCCACTCGTTTGACGCTATACCTCTTCTGAGAACGTCACAACTGCTGCGGACACGTTTGCGGACACGCTTTGGTGACATGACCCCGGCGACGTAGCCTGACATGCTTTCGCTTTAAAAAATCCATAGGGACGCTCAAGTCACTTTTAGGAGTGAAGTGCAGTATCATTAGATTTCACATTTGTCGCAGCTTCTGTGCCAGCTTGTGTGTGCGATTGGCCTAGTGATTGGTTCTTTTGGGCGCCGAGCGATCTTGTGACAATATGCCTTCCTCGGGGTCACGCGGCCCCGTCACGTCATAGCTGGATCGACCAGTTGGGCAAATTTTGTGCCACCGGACGGCTCCGGGTTGTTCTTGGCGTGAACTCTAATGCTGTCTAGGTTGTTGTCTAGAAACTAGCTCACAACCCAGTGGATAGATTGCGATGACGTCACAGAATCACGTGGCCTAACTCGACTGATCGGCGAATTTCGCGACACAGGACATCGGCGGGCGTCTTGGTGTGACAACTGTAATGATATCGCGTAAAAAAAAAAGACGTGAGCTGTGCGATACGTCAGTGCACGTTATAAAAACCCCAGGGGCTTGAAACTCATCTGGAGCCGTTCGCTGCGGCGGTTCTCTATTCCTCCTTCATTCGCTCCCTCCTCCTCCGTCCCCCGGACTAATCAGGCTTAGGTTTATGGGGTTTAATGTCCTTAAGCGACTCAGGCTATGAGGGACGCCATAGTGAAGGGCTCCGGAAATTTCGACCACCTGGGGTTCTTTAAGGGGCACTGACATCGCACGAGCCTCTAGAACTTCTCCTGCATCGAAATTCCACCAATCATTACGTGCGGTATACAGGGTGACGTGCTCAGATCCAAACTGGGCCTTTTCTGTCGTCGCAGTTCCGACCTGTTTCTGACCTTGTTTATATTTCGTCCTTTTCCTTTTTACCGCTCGGTCCTATTTTGGTTCCCTCCCGTTCTAAGCTACTTCCTTCCCATGTTCTAAAAGCTACGTTATTTTCGGTTCCTCTTAAACGGGAAGGCTAGCGTAAATTACACGCGGTCCTCACTGGTGAGCTTCTTGAAGCAATTTAATGACGTTTCGGCTGCGGGACCGGCCTTCGTCCCACGGCCGAAGCGTCATTAAATTGTTGTAAGCTACAAACGTCTTCATATATTTTTTGCTTATACTTCTAACCGAGCCCAAGCAAGTTTTCTCAAAACACACACACACACACACACACACACACACACACACACACACACACACACACACACACACACACACACACACGCACGCACACACACACATATATATATATATATATATATATATATATATATATATATATATATATATATATATATATATATATATATATATATATATCCCTTCCTCGCCGCTGTCGTCGCCTCGTCCTCCCCGGACCACCTTCTGACCTCGGGGAGGAGTCCACGCGCCGGCCGCGTGCCTCCCTCGACCCTTTCACTTTTCCCCCTCCTCCGCCCTTCTAGCGTTTCCCGCGACCCCTGGCGCTGGCGCGCGTCGGGGCTACCTCGTTTCGCTAATTGCCGGAGGCGATTGTATCTCCGCGGTGGCCTCCGTGGTACTCGGGGCGTATATTTACTCCGCCGTCGTCGTCATTTACGCGCCAAGAGCTGGACCGTCTCCGCGGGCGGATTGCTTGAAGCGCTCTGTCCCGCGAAGTCCTTCGCAAAAGCTTTGCGCGTGGAGAACACGCTTTCATAAGCTGGAGGCGTTTTCCGTGCGCTTCTAAGCAGAGTACCTCATTAGTGAGCAACAGGAAGCACGGTGAGATGTACTGACGAAACATTTCCAAGACGAGCTCCTTGGGCGTCGCCGTATATCGCTCGCTGGTCTTTGTCCGCTCACTGGAAACGGTGTGCCGCAAGCATTCTACACCCGTTCGCGACAGCCCAAACAGCGCGTGTTTTGACGTACGGGTGTAGTATATCTGAGGGAGGCGTGGAACGAAGGGTGGCGTACGGGCGGCGCTATATGCGTGAGGGGCTCTCTTTGTATAAAGTCAAAGTCAAAATGTTTATTCAGACAACTCATGGTATACAGTTGCCTAGGGCGTAGACCAAAAGTCAAATGGATGCCTGGCCGCCGCGGTGGCTCAGCGGTTATGGTGCTCGGCTGCTGACCCGAAAGACGCGGGTTCGATCCCGGCCGCGGCGGCTGGAATTTCTTTGGAGGAGAAATTCTAGAGGCCCGTGTACTGTGCGATGTCAGTGCACGTTAAAGAACCCCAGGTGGTCGAAATTTCCGGAGCCCTCCACTACGGCGTCTCTCATAGCCTTAGTCGCTTTGGGACGTTAAAACCCCATAAACTAAACTAAACTAAATGGATGCCTGACAAAGAGTCTGCGCCCTTCGTGCTCCCATTCAGGAGCACACGACATTCAGCGCATAAAATAAACACAAAACGAGATGGAAATACAAAGTGGTTGGTTAACACTGAAACATCAGTATTTCATATGGAACATTTATGTGCAATTGGACAAATGCTATGAGAAACAACAGAATAAAAACGCTAAGAGTGGTTATGCCTGGAGTGACAGCAGATACATGGTGAAGCTATTTTTGAAAGCTTTCAATGATTTGCTTTCTTGAATAATGTTTACAGCAGGATGGTGATCGTTTAAAAAACTGGAAATTCGATAGCTATTCTATAGAACGGAGGGCCCGTTTTGCGGTTCTGCAACCGGGAACTGAGCGCGTTTACGTCCTGTTAGTACTGTAGAGGACAGCTTCATCATCATCATCAGCCTGACTACGCCCGCTGCAGGGCGTAGTCAGGTCTCTCCAGTCAACCCATGTCCTTCGCCAGTTGCGGCCACCGTGTCCCCGCAAACTTCTTAATCTCGTCCTCCCACCTAACTTTCTGCTGCCGTCCCCTGCTACGCTTGCCTTCTCTTGGAAAACTCCCTTCTTACTCCCATATAGGCGTATTCGAGTTTAGAGTGCAGTAAGTACGCCGTGTCTAAAGACCGTCTCACTCATCTGCGCTGGGCACATGCTTTTGTGTCCCCCTCATATAAGAGTTGGGGCGATGGGGGGATGGGGGGGGGGGGGGGGGGGGGGGGGGGGGCGGAAGGGCGATATTTCATAATTTCGCACTCGCGCGCCAGTGCGAGCATTCAGTTTTAATTCGCGCGAACACTTCTTGAATGCCGTCCAATTGTAAGGGTGTAACAGAAGGCGCGTGAGAGTCTATAGCTCTTATGACGTGCTCTTTCTTCGCGCTTTTTTTTTTTCGTCCGGGCGACTACGCACCGCGCGCGCGTCGGAGGCGGTGGCGTCCTCGTTTGTCAATCTTGCGTACGCAACCCCCCTCCCCCCTATGCGAGACCTCTCCGGCGTGATCGGCGTTCCTATATCCTTTGTGGCTGGAGCCATCCTCTGAAGACTATAGGCACGCGCCCACCGTCAAAAGAAGCGCGCGCCCGTTCACTCACAAAGCACCGACTACGTCCTTCCCCGCGGCTCCTTCCGTTCACCCGAGGCGCCGGCGGAACGGCACTTTGCGAGTCTGGGTAGCGAGACGGCGACCTTCTCACGCGGTGCGAGGCGACGCTACTGTAGCGACGCCAAGCCTTCCTCTCCGCAAACAACCTCTCGGCGAGTGGACGAACGAGAGGCATGCGAGAGTCTGTGAGTCTCTGTGTATGTGTATAGTATGCACTGAGCGGCTCGCTCCTGTGCGGCGCGGACAGTGACCCACTTTGGGTGCTCTTTTGACTGCCCCCTCCTCCTTCTCCCTGATTCTCCTTGGCACGCTCCTCGGGCTCTCTCTGGCTGGAATCCGCTCGTTATGGTGGTGGTGGTGGGGGTTTATTAAAAAAAAAAATAAAAATAAGAGAGGGTGAAGCAAAAGAGTGTTGCCGGCCTTGCCCGCTGCAACCGCGCATGCTGGAAGGAGGCGTGGCCTTTGGTTGGTCGGCGTTTTCCAACCTTGCGCGATACTGTACAGAGTTGCCCCTGCTGATGTATTCCTCGGGTGTCTTTTAAGGCGAAAGCCTTTAATGGCTCATACTGTCGTCCGTCCGTTAACAAAGCGTGTCACACGCGTTTAACTCGGGAACTAGAAAAGATAGAAGAAAACCAATGGTTGCTTCGGATAGAGGAGGAAAAAATGAATCTAGAAGCCAGGTTTGATGACTGTGGGTTAATTAGTTATGGGCAAAAATGTCGAAATTGCGTCGAAATAGCGCGGACGTCGATATAGCCATGGGAACGGTGTGACGTCCGATCCGCCGGAAGTCGTCGCGGAATAGTGAAAATTGTCGCATAATTGTCGGAAAAACGTCGGATTTGTGTCATATTAGATGAAAAAAAAATGTGTAATTAAGCGTAATTAACACTTAACATTCCCGAGAGATGTATAATTTTGGGTATCGATGTAGCCACGGGAACAGTGTGACGTCACGTCCACCGGAAGTCGTCATGGCATAGTGTCCTCGGATTTCGCCTCTCAACCCTTTAGTTGCCAAAGTGTCCTCGCAATTTCGTACCCATTGTACACTCTTCGGACATGAGCGTGATTTCGGCTTCTTCAGCTTTCGTCCAAATATACATCTCGAGCCTGAATTTTCCCTCGAACTTACTCATACTCAAAAGAAATGCTTGCAGCCGTATAGGCCCAGCGGTTCTTTCTCCGTGCCAAGGTCTGAGTGGCTTCAGAAACGTGGAACGGTGTGTTGTGACGTGTACTTGGTTGCGAATAATGTCAAGGTAAGGGAGGATATATAGTTGGGGGACGCGCGTCCGCGTGGGCATCCGGGCACTCTAAACACGAATACGCCTATATGGGAGTAAAAAGGGGGCGCGGTAGAGAACAGCTTTACTCTCTTCTCACTCCCTTTTTACTCCGAGCCGCCGCGGTGGCTCAGTGGTTACGGGGTTCGGCTGCTGGCCCGAAAGTCGCGGGTTCGATCTCAGCCGGGGCGGTCGAATTTCGGTGGAGGCGAAACTCTAGAGGCCCGTGTACTGGGCGATGTCAGTGCACGTTAAAGAACCCCAGGTGGTCGAAATTTCCGGAGCCCTTCACTACGGCGTCCCTCATAGCCTGAGTCGCTTTGGGACGTTAAACCCCCATAAACCAAACCGATCATCTTATACGCCGCCGCGGTGGCTCAGTGGCTATGGTGCTCGGCTGCTGGCCCGAAAGACGCGGGTTCGATCCCGCCGCGGCGGTTGAATTTCTTTGGGGGAGAAATTCGAGGCCCGCGTACTGTGCGATGTCAGTGCACGTTAAGGAACCCCAGGTGGTCGAAATTTCCGAAGCCCTTCACTACGGCGTCCCTCATAGCCTGAGTCGCTTTGGGACGTTAAACCCCCATAAACCAAACCGATCATCTTATACAGATAGGTTAAAGATAGCACTTCGCGTCGGAAACGCCGTAGTGCAAAGAAACTTGGAGAAAATAACGCGGTAACTGCAGTGCGCGTAATTTTTTTCGAATGCTATGCTGTCACGAAAATGGTACGTGATGTTATTGATAACATCATTATATACACCCACTCACATAGCATATTAAAAGCGCTACACTCCATAAATGTTGTCCAACCTTTAATAAGACATATTATTCATAGTATAACAACAACAACACAAGGAAAAACGATTAAATTACGCTGGGTCCCGAGGCATGTCGGTATCAGTAGGAATGAAAGAGCTGACGTACAGAGGGCAAAACACATGCCTAGAACAACCAAACTGCGTATTCCGCCGCTCCCAAAGGCGCTGGGACAAAGGAGGCAAAAATTGACGATTAAATTCTATGAGTTTAACTGCACATGTTTACATCCAGACCATTTTTAACCAAATCTTACCGCTAGTTATCGCGTGATCAGCCCGTAACAGGCTCAGAACGTGTTCTAGACATGCGTTTTGCCCTCTGTACGTGCGACAAGAGCTAAAAAAAAGATGTCGAGAAAGTAAACATGCATGCAAAGATTGCAGGAAGTTAGCAAGCTATAAGAAGAAAATGGCAGACAGATTTGGACTGTGAAGTCAACAACAAAAACTCTGCACTGTAAAATAAAGAAAATCACGTTGACATCAAGAGGGCCTCATGGAAGGAATTTTTTGCCGCCTTCGCATTGGGTACACCCGCCTTACGCAAAAATTGTTTACTCACGAAACACAGCAAACCTACCTGCGAAGCGTACGAACACGTTTTCGTGGTAAACCACATTTTATTTGTACGTGCCCAATACTTCAGAGAATGCGACAGCGAAATAAAAGGTATTTCGCAATATATTAGAATCAAAACATTCCCTTCTCTCCGAATTTTTTCTTAGGAGAAAATGCAATCGTGGACTGCGATTCGTACAGGAAGGACAATTCTTGAACAAACTGACTTTTAATACCTCCAGTTCCTTTTTGCAAGAAACGTATACCGTTTTAACCTCGTGTCTGACGTATGATAATATGAGTTGCTTATGTGTCGTAAAACCCATTTCAGCACAACTTGTAAGGAAACTGTGTCAGCTCATGCTTCGCATAGCTTTCCCGGAGGCCTACACTCCTCAGGAGACGGTCCTCTGCGGGCCGTCGGGTGGTTGCGGGCTGTCTTGTGGTTGAGGCTTTCGGGTGCACGGTAAATCGGGTCTGAGAATATTATGTGAACCCGCGTGTAAGAGTCATCATAGTTAAGCGTTCAATTGACTTTGGGAGTCCCTGCACGTGTGTGGAATGTAGCGCTACTGTGTAATGACGCTTCACATATTGACCAATCAGCACGGAATTTGTTTTGTGTGTGCGCGCGCCTGTGTGTGATGTTTTCTAAGACATTTTGATCCACTTTACAATAGCTTTGGATATGTCGAGGAAGTGGCGTCAGGCGTAGTAACATTTCGTCCGACACGCTTACACCCTGAGGGTTCGACACTCCCCAACAGGCACTGAAACTCCACTGGACGTCTCACACGTCCCCAGGACATCCATGGGAGCTCCAGTGGTCATCGGGTCTCGCCGAGTAACTGTGTCCGTCCGGCCCTATTGCATCGTTCTGCTTTGCCCCTTAACCTGACTCGCGACCTGTTGGCGTGAAGCCCAGGAAAAAAAGAGAGCGCGATTTTGCGTCGCTGACCTCTGGAACGTTGCTGCGAGGCGCAGTTGAGGTCTGAAACAATGGCCACTCGAAGCGCTATCTATACTTTACCGCTCGGAAAACACGTGTGGCGTAGGCACGCACAAGGGCATGCCGGGTCAGCCCTGCATGCGACGCCCGCGGGTTGTCGCCGCCAGCGGGCACAGATTGCGTGCCGAGATAGCCTCTGCCGAAAGCGTATATTTTGACACGCGAAGGCAATTTCCAGAAATAGGCCAGCCGTGGTTCCCCCTTCCTTCCTCCCTCTCCCACCCCCCCTGTATTTTTTTTTAATGCGAGAGCCTTTGTGGCTCTGCCGCGTCAGCCAAACGTGTCCACAAATCTCGTCCGCACGATTACGTCGTTCTCTGAAGACAAATGTGTGAAAGTGGGATTGCGAAAGACAGTGTGTGATGAAATGTTGACGTGGGAAAAAATTCATTGATGTCGCTTAAGTAGTTAAATTAAGCGCGAAAAATACACTTAGACGTCAAAATAGCCTTGGACGTCGATATGGTGCATGGACGTCAGAGCAGCCACGGACGTCGACATAGTGTGCGGCGTTTTGCTTTCGCTTTGCTCCAATGCGGGTCGCCGGAGTGATCTGAAAACAAATATAAAATACAACAAAACAGAAAGGAAAGGAAAAACAAAACAAAACAAAAAAGGTTAAAAAAATGTAGGGAGAAAATGAGGACAGGGATGGGCTCCCGCATTTCCGCTCTTAAGCAGACATAAGTGCACTCCTGTAATTTTTTTTTTCATTTTTGCTTTCCCTCATTTTAAGAACTTAAGGCGGACGCAGCGTAGGGCCCGTATTGTGCAGCTGAAATTTGCCTGCGACCACTGGACAGCCGCAGTTGAAAGGTGCACCGCGATGGAACGTCTACAGTTGGCGCTACTGCTTGAGACTCGTCCGCTTGTGCGCTGGACTTCATCGCAAGTCATATGAATGGTTAAGTCAGTGGGCGGAGAACGGACCTGTGGCATACGCGGCGTTTCTCGAAAGTGCAAGCATGCACTATAGGCGAGATAGAGGGCGCTAGCTCATGTGCGCAGTCCTGCGACTCATCGGGAGCTTTGTCCGGTTACGGCACGGAACATCTCTGATGTGCCTCGTCTTCATCTCATATAAGGCGAAATTCCAGAGGCCCGTGTACTGTGCGATGTCAGTGCACGTTAAAGAACACCAGGTGGTGGAAATTTCCGGAGCCCTCCACTACGGCGTCTCTCATAGCCTGAGCCGCTTCGGGAAGTTAAACCCCCATAAACCAAATAAATCATATACTGTCTGAAAAGTGCAGTCCTCTTTGTAAACGGGAGTTCGCTAGGGGACACATTACTCCCTTTTTTATTCCCACATAGGCGTATGCGTGTTAAGAGTGTATATTACACCACGTCGTCTTGCCAGCGACGGTCCCAGCAGCGTACAGGTGGCTCCAATATCAAAGGGGAACATCTTTTGGCATTCAACCAGTGATTGTAATCCGCGAGAGTGAGTGCAAGGTGGACATTTTTCCTTGCTCCAAATTGTTTTTTTTTTCCTCTGTACGGATAATGCCAATCAGGCAGTTTCAGATTCAGTTTTGAACGGCACCAACAGAAAGGCAATAACAGAACGGTATACCAACAGACAGGTACCAACAGAACGGTACCAACGCAATGCGCGGAAACCGATTTTCATGATGGAGAGAGAGAAATAACTTTTATTCGCGCCCATCAGAAATGACGGGTGAGAAGGTTTTAGCCTACTTCACAGGCATATTTTGGCGCAAAAGACGGGACGACAGAAAGACAGGACGAACACTCTAAACCCCCATTCATTCTCCTAACCGTCGGCCGGGATCCCTTGGGACTCGGCGGCGGTCAGGGCGAGACCGATGACTTTGCGTTGCTCTTCAGCTTAGTGGTTGAGTAATAAGGTCTTCCAGGATTCTTCATTTCTGTTCGGGTCGTTATAGGAAGGGCAGGTCCAGACCACGTGCAATGCTGTGCGTATATTTATTTATTTATTTATTTATTTATTTATTTATTTATTTTTACATACTGCAGCCCCTATTGGGGCTATTGCAGGAGTGGGGTTAACAATTAGGAAAAGTAGCAATGTACAATACGCACAAAAAAAGATTACATCTAACATGGTTGAATACATAGCGCGAACAATGTGATAGGTAGTAACTAATACATTGAAGCAATGTACAATGAACACAACACAAAGAAAACATCATGTGGCACCGATAGCGGTTACAAATGAGTTTAATGGAAGAGACCACGTTATGCCAGGAATTAAGTTTCAATGTTCGATAGTACGAGAAAAAAAGCTGTGTTTGAAATTATTAGTATGGGCGAAGTATGGCTTAACATTAAGGCTGTGATGGCTCCTGGTTGATCGGGGAATATCAGGTGTAAGGTAGACATTAGGTGCGGCATGATAAAGTGAATTGACGATGCAGTGCAAGAGTAGACATCTAGGAGTACCCGTGCACACTGGCCGTCACAGGACCGCTCACACGCTTTAACTGCTTTGACCGCTACTGCGACTGGTTGGGCTTCCGATTCTCGGGCGCCGACTGCGTGCGTCGGCAGACTGCGAAACAAAGGAGAGTTGGAGAGCCTCGTGTTCATCCACCTCGACTTGGGTTACGCAGCGAACATCACGCCTCGTTCACGTGAAAGACAAAGAGTGCAAATGCGCGCAGATAAAGGGAGGGTGGCACGGACGTCTGTACGTGCAATAGTAGCCAGGCACGCGCGATGTTGCGTACGAGACTGACGCTCGGCAATTCTCTCTGCCCGCGCACTCGGCAGCAGATTGCCGGCATTTCGAGGTGTACGGCGCCACGCCCTTTTTGGTGTCGCGTTCTGCCTCCAGGGTGTATTTGGCAGTCCTGTTCTCGCTTCTGGGTGCGGTGGCTCAGTGGTTACGGCGTTCGGCTGACTTGACTCGGGTTGAAATCCCGGCCGCGTTTCAATGGGGGGAGGGGGGGGGGGGGTGCTAAGCCCTAACAGACGACCGTGTGCTGTGCGATGTCGGTGTGCACGTTGAAGCTTCAACTCCAAAATGGTCGACATTAATGCTTAGCCCTCGATTACGGAGCCTTTTTCTCTCTTCCTTCTTTTGCTCCCCCCCCCCCCGTTTCCTCACGGCGCGGTTGAGGTGTAATCCGATAAAACCGTTCGGCTTTCCTTTCCTTCTGACAAAAAAAAAAAACGTACATATAACGATGATTTTTTGCCACCCGATTAATAACTAAGGATAAATCACCAGAAAATGAAAACCAATACAGCGTTTATTATATACACGGCGTTTCGGCTGGACGACCAGCCTTTTTTCAGGTTTGGTACACAGTGTTCGGAAGAGGCCCCCTTTAAGCGTCCGTGAGGCACAGGAATGACGTGAAGCACTTGATCTAAATACAGATATATGTATTTTTTCATTTTGCGTTGTAGCAGCTCGTTTCGACTCGGAAACGAATGATATCCCAGTGCATTCAGAAAGGGTACTTGGTTCTGTACAGCAGTCCGATATCGACGTGCCTTTTTTATTCGCTGATTGACAGATCTATACCGGCGCACTCATTAATCGCCGTTCGGCTCACGGCTTTGTCTGTCTGCATTTACCCGAAACATGCGCTTTCTCTGCTCGCATGCATGGCCGATGCGTCGCGTTCTAAGCGCGGATCGGCTCATCGGCGACGTGGCCGCCGACGTTTCGCTCGGGTGCTATATGTACGGCTATAGACCAGATTTTTTTACCCTCGCACGCAGGCTGCGGACGGGCGCCTACTCTCGACGCCAGTCGCCATCTGTCGGCGCGCGCGGCCCGAGGGACTGCGGGTCGCGCCGGCGCCGCGCATAGAACGCATGTTTACGTGTTCGCTTCTGCCGTTTTGTGCTCCATCAGCTAACGTATGAGGGTGTGTGCTGTGCGTCACTACTCACATTTTCCCTCTTCCAGACAGTGCTGCGGTTATCTTGTGCGCAGTTACTCGTTAACGTGACATCCGAGGGTAGTCGACCAGGTAGTGTACGGACTGGAAACCGGCACTTCGAAGCAGATTTCTGCGCTGTCGTGTCGTTTGTTGTCGCCTTTTACGTGCGATATCATCTATGATAATATTATGCATTAGAATGTAGATCTATTGACTTGACTCAGTGGAGTAGTAACTGGATAGGCGAGCTGCAGACTGAAGGTTGTCCCGACGGAGCGCGTGTTTTCGATCACCAGTACGTGTTCAGCATCCTTGCGCTGAGCTTGCTCTTGTTCCCATTCAGAACATTTCATGCACAGGATTGTAAGCACGACCGCTACCGATTTCAGCTGCTTTTTCCGCACACATGTCAGAGGTATCTGGGGGGTAAAGGTTTATCTATAGTATCTTTCTGCTGTTGGTATCTACCTTAGCTTGGTTTGGTTTATTAAGGTTTTACGTTCCAAAGCGACTCAGGCTATGAGGGAAGCCGTAGTGAAGGGCTCCGGAAATTTCGACCACCTGGGGTTCTTTAACGTGCACTGACATCGCACAGTACACGCGCCTCTAGAATTTCGCCTCCTTCGAAATTCGGCCGCCGCGGCCGGGATCGAACCCGCGTCTTTTGGGCCAGAGCAGAGAGCCGTAACCACTGAGCCACCGCAGCGGTGCGGTATCTACATTATTCATAGGAAAATATGCGCGATTTCATTACATTTTCCACACTTAGCCAAACGCCTACGCAACGCTCTCACACGCGGCGAGAGCTCCTGAATAACATAACGCGACTTCGGACCTCAGAATTAGTGAAAGCTGGATTAGCTGCTCATATCTATTCAAGCTTTTATAAATTAAGCGAAAGTACGTTTTTATGCACCAGGTTGCATAAACCATGACAAAATTTGTTTTCCGTTGGCGCTGCGACTCAGTTGAGCTCACAGCGGTAATTTGTTGATAAACTGGCGCGACAACAAGAAAGCCGTTTGTGGAAGGGGGGGGGGGGGGGGGGGCTTTATGGCCGGCAGGAAGGAATAAGAGTGCATGGGAATTGGAACTGCATACTAGCCGCACACCTAATTCTTGATATTGAATGAAAAGTTTCTTTGCGGTGGAGCACCAAGACGGAATTCGATATAAGCACGAGCGCGTTCTAAGCGCCGGCACAATTAACCTGAATGTCAAACTAAATGCCATTAAAACGCGTCAATGCTATCGCTTTGATAACGTAAATACTTCCTGCAACACAGCCACGCAGCGGAAGTATGCTCGACAATGCTTTTTTAGCGCCCGAAGCGCGGCTATATGCAGGCGCGGCCGCGGAACTGCCGCAGCCCCGCAGTCCCCAAAGAAACGCCCGCACCGCGGCGCGCCAGTCGGTGCAAAATGGCCGCGCCCAGGAGAGGCTCAAAAATCTGGTCTATAGCGCAGCTTAGACGTGCGTCTGTACGGGCTCGTCATGGGACTCGTTAACCGGCGCGGTTTCTGTAATCAGCGGCGCGCGATTGCGCAATGTAGGAGATTCCGGAGAGGGTTTCGCCGTGACTCTGCACCGCTCTGTACTGGTATACGCTGCCCCGCCTGGACTGTATGGCCTCCGCGGTGTCGGTGGCGACATCGCGCGCAGCCTCGTCTAACCACGATCGGCCGGAATTTGCGTGCCTGTAGAATGTGCGACTTTACCTATATCCCTCTGGAGAAAAGTATACAACAGCTGTATCTCACCGGTACTCACCTATGGGGCAGAAACGCCGAGGCTAACAAAGAGGGTTTAGATTAAGTTACGGACAACGCAGCCAGCTATAAAGAATAATGATAAGTATTACGTTAAGAGATCGGAAGCGGGCAGAGTGGGTGAGGGAACAAACGCGGGTTAATGATATCGTCGAAATCAAGAGGAAGAAGCGGGCTTGGGCAGGGCATGTAATGAGAAGGCAAGATAAGCGCTGGTCTTTAACAACGGAGTGGATTCCAAGAGAAGGCAAGCGTAGCAGGGTACGGCAGAAAGGGGATGAGATTAAGAACTTTGCGGGGATACGGTGGCCGCAGCTGGCGAAGGACAGGGTTAATTGGAGAGACATGGGAGAGGCGTTTGACCTTCAGTGGGCGTAGTCAGGCTGATGATGATGATGGAAATGTGCGACTGGCCGCCCCTCGCGAAAATACAGGCTGTGGTGACCGCATGAAGATCATACCGGTCGTAGGTAATTTTCGCGCCAGCAGGTATGTAATATGCTGAGATATCGCGGCAGCAATAGCCGTTCATGCATATTCCCGCGAAGCACTTCGTTGCGATGCGCGTTGGACTGAGAATTGGGAATAAAAAAAGTCATCGTTACTAAGCGCCTACACCTCGAACTGGGTGCGCTGTGCCGCTGCGCACGCGTCTGCGCATGCGCGTTCGTCGCTGACTCTATGAACGCCGCATCAGTGCAATTTCTGGTGCCCCGCCTTTTATACCTATGTAAACACGGTCGACCGGTCCTGTTTTATGGCAGGCGTATAGTTCAGAAGCATCATCTGGGCCCCAGCACATGCGGGGATAGAGGGAAATAAGGTAGCGGACACTACCGCCCGCGCGCTTAACCACCGGGCATCGCCTCTCTCGCCGCCTGATCCGGCTACTGATTTTAATCCGGCTATTACTTTTCGGGAGATCTCTCTCCTGTATCAAGACGCTCACGGCCGATACCCACCCCCCTGTAAAGGCCTCAAGAAGGCAGAGGAGCGTTGGCTACTTCGCCTCTACACCAACACGGTACTGTGCCCGGCAGTGCTCAAACATTTCAATTCGGCCTTTTCGGGCGAGTGTCCACACTGTGGGGAAGTGTTTGCGGACACGTATGATCACATGGTGTGGGCATGCCCTGCCAATCCTGCTTTCCCACCCCACCCGAGAGGACTGGGAGGCTGCCCTGCTCGGCTGCTCAACTCTCCAGGACCAACGAGCCCTGGTGACAAGAGCCCGGGCCGCCGCGGAGGCCACAGGGGTCCCGGACTAGGGACCGCTCCCAGTGATTGTGAGGGCCGGGCCCTTCAGGCACGGTCCAAGCAATACTTCTGTATATAGTATAAATAAATGTTTTACACCACCACCAGAGGAAACTTTCAGTTCAGTAGACACGCCTGAATTTCAAGCGTGCTGCCTGGCTCTTATTTCCTGCTGGACAGCTGCCACTGGGTGGACTGGTACTGTGGTGGGATCGGAAATTTTTTTTTCCACCGCCCACACTTGGCGTGATCGGTTATAGACGGAAAGCTTGCGTAGAGGTAGGAAACACGTAGAACTAAGGGCCTCGTGGGGGGCGAGCACTTTACCGGAAAACCAGTGACTGCTGTCTAAAATTAGTTTCTGTAAGATAGTTTTAGCATCGCCGTACGGTAAACAGGGTAACTTAGGGTAATTACTTCCGTGCGGCAAGTGTGGCTGTGGTCGGGTGCAACTCAAGAAGCGGCAGGTGTCCCTTAAAGGACGACCGTCCAGCCGATGCCGTCGACCGATTTTCGTCCAATTAAGCCGAATCGGGCATGGTTATTCCCCGTTCATTTGCCGCCACCTGCGATTTCAACGCCATTGGCTGGCCGAGCCTCCCTTGAAGGGCATTCGCCGCTTCTTGCTTGAGTTGTATATACGACTATATATGTAATCAGCCAATAGCAACGGCAACGCGCTGCCGTATTTGCGCGTACGGCTGCGCTAAAACTCTCCATTGTCGACTATTGCTCGAGGAGCGCTCCAGATAAGTGTGGCGCTGACTGTATACATTCCGTACATCAGAACGGGGGCCGGCGCTTCGGATCGGCTTTGTCACAGAATTACCGGGAGTGTTTTGCGGCCACTTGGGCAATAACTGCAAAGCAACGCCCCCTCAGTTGGCGGTGCACGGGCACCACCTGCGTCTTATCTGCGGGTCGCTCCCTGTATGCATACACCCCCTGCCGTTTCGTTTGCCCCGGGTCGCTCTCGTTATCCTGCCGGGGTTTTACTTTTCTCCCGAGTCGCCGTCCCTGTTTCTCCGCGCCCCCGACGCGTTGGCGGCGGCGGTTATCGCGGGGGGGACATTGTCTCGAGCTCGGCATGCAGCCGAAGAAGATACGCGCGGTCCCCCTTATCTCTCCGCCGCTGCCGCTGTTGCGGTCCTGGCATTCCGACCCTCCTCCCCTCTCCATTGTTTCTGCTCGGTTTCGTTTGCCTTTGGCGGAGGAAGAAAGAGTAAACCCGCGTTCAAGGTGACCCGATTCTCCTCCGCCGCTCGTTTAGCCGTCCCGTCGGCCTAATGTCTTTTTCTCTCTACACTGAATGGACGTTCCTGCATTCCCAGACCACGCGTGCGCCGTTTGAATTAGCCTACGCGTGGAATGTCCTGCCTGGTCTTGTTAATGCGAAACCATTTCTAGGCTATGCCGGTGGGGTTGTGTCACCAAAACATTTCTGCAAAATGTGCCTTCAAGACGTGTCCGCAGTAGTTGTGACGTTCTCAGAAGAGGTAGCATCAAGCGAGTGGCTGTAATCGAAAGAGGGTGATGTGAGGATGCTGCACAAAAACAATTATGTCAGCTGGGAAGACGTGTCCGCAGTAGTTGTGACGTTCTCAGAAGAGGTAGCGTCAAGCGAGTGGCTGTAATCGAAAGAGGATTATGTGAAGATGCTGCACAAAGAAAACATATGTCGATAGGATGATTGGTCAATTAATTAGAGCCAAAAATGTAAAAACGTCGAAATAGCGTGGATGTCGATATAGTGAGTGGCCGGGAAAACAGCCGTGGACGGCAAAATAGTGCAATAATAGGCAAACGAGTGTAAATGGTTTGAAGTGAATTGAGTTGCATTTGATGAGTGATAATTGATCGAACAAGAAATTTCGTTGACATAGATTAATTAGTTATCCGCAGAAACCATTGGACGGTTGAATAGGCTGCACGGGGATATAGTAAGTGGACAGGAAAGCAAAGCAACCACGGCGTCAAATTTGAAAAACCGAATGGTTGAGATAAAAGAAGGTATAATCAGAGTAAATAAATCGATCTTTAATTAAAACACAATTACACTAACTAATTTGTTAAATTAATTAACGAACAAAAAGAAAATGATGAAGACAGGCGACGAGTGCCGAGGAGGCGTCAGTGCTTTCTCACTCTCCCAATGCGGGTCGCTGCAGTGATCTCTAATTTTTGTCTTGTACCCCCTGTCTGTGCGCTCGCCCGGGGCTGCGGATAAATGAATTAATAATTTGTGGCGAAAGTAAAGGCGCAGTAACTGTCTCACTTCTCGGCGAACACCTATATACACCGCGCCGGGAGGGAAAGGATCAAGAGGAGCCGTATGGTGGACGGCTACTTCGTAATTTCGGCCGCTTGGAGATCTTTAACGTGCGCTGACATCGCACAGCGCTCGGGCGCCTTGTACAGTCTTTGTCAAAAGTAACCAGGCTGCATGGTTTGCTTCTAGCTCGTACAGTGGAGCCCTTACAGCTTCCCTGAAGCTGAAATGGTCGTTAAAGGTGAAGACTGGGGGTCTTCTTACCTTCCAACAGCTTTTGTACTTCAGGAAAGCCACAGGGGCTCCACTATACAGGCTAGAAGCAAACCATGCAGCCTGGTTACTTTTGACAAAGGCTGTACGTTTCGTTTCCATCGAAACGGGACCGGGTTCAGACCCGGGTACTCCGACTCGGTAGCCGAACGCTGTAACCACTGGGTCGCCGCAGAGGGTGCGGCTGAGGACCTCTACGGGGCGAGAGCTGTTTGAGGGAGATGGAGACAGAAGTGAGGAAATGCGGATAGGGATGTTTGTTTTCTGCACTGTAAACGGCGTCATCGTTGGTGGCATAGTGTCACAAAGTTCGTGCATGCCTTGCGTTTCTTCATCTTTTGCAGCAGATTTAGGCAAGGCGGCTCAGTTTTTCAGAAAAGGTCGCAATGCGGCGGCGATGATTTTGACCACATCCCCCCCCCCCCCCCCCCCCCCGGCCCCAACCAACCATCAAGCCGCCCACGATATCCTGACACATAGTCGTGGGTTCGCCCATGGCGATGTGTTGAGCGCTCTAATTGGTGGGAATGAGGAGCTGCACAGCTGGCGGCGTGAACTCCTTCACCACTAGGAAAAGAATGGCATTTTTTTTTACGCAAACCACGCTTCATGTGCCCTTTGTTTCCCTACGCGTGCGCAATCGGTGTAGATATCGGCTGGCCTCTTTAGTTCATTGTCTCCGTTTTGCGTGGGTTCTGCAGCGTCTGCACTCGTTGCCGTGATATCCTCAGGGAACCGGGTCGAGTCAGCCTGGCTCTTTAGAAACAGCTGTCGTCCGAGGGGGGGTCGCCCACTGTTGCGTTGCAGCGCCTTTCGAGTGAAACGTTCGATCAATCGGCGGGGAAGAGGCCTGATCGTTCGCTCGACCCGCATCCGGGTGTCCGGTCGCTTATCGCGGTCTCGAGGCAGGGTTTTCCCGCGAGGCCGAAATCCGCCCATTGCTGTGACGGTGCAGCGTTGCACACTTTCCTCCACTGGCACGTGCTAACGCCCGAGAGAGAGGGAAAGGGGTAAAAATAAAAAAAAAAGAAACGCGCTATAAGGACGCCCAATGGGCATTGAAACTCTCTTGGACGTCTTACGGACGTTCAAGATGTCCGCAGGATGTCCAAGAGAGGTTGTGTTCATTGGAACAGTGTGGAGGTGTAACACTTCTATACTGTATACTGTAAAGTTTCAGAATACAGTTACCGAACACCGTTATACTATATCGCCACCCGGGGCTTATGGCGCATGCGCTTTTAGCCGCTGGCGATACCGGTGTTGGGTGCCAGTATACGGTGACGGTTTGCTGAAACTCGCTAGGCGTTTCACCGATGTTTGTTAAAAAATATTTCTTTTTTTAGTTAAAAAAATGTTTCAGCGTAGTACTAGAAATTTACCGTAGCACATACCGCTACCGCGTATCGCGCGCAGTCTCTGCACATGCGCAGACCGTCCTGAGATCGCCAGGTGGCGCCAGCTGCCGGCCAGCTGAGAGTAGACCTGCTGTATCGATACCGTTTCCGCTCGCCCTACGTGGTATAGGAGTGGCGGTATACGCGCTATTCTATAGATGTCTGTTGACACCGTTGGCGCGCTCGTCACAAATCAGCTAAGACGTGTTGGCAACTATACATGCAGGTTGTAAATCAGATTTAGTAGTTAACATTCTAGCTGTTGGAGTTAGGTTCCCGGTTGCGATTAGAGGTGTGAAGCTCTTCATCGGCAATTGTCGTCTTGAGCGTTCAGCAGTCCTTGAACGAAATATGGCCCTGCGCAGAGCAGCAGAATTGAAACACCTTTTTTGCGTGGATTGCTCCAGGACGCAGAAGGATTAGGAGTGGGGGTTGGGGGTTTAGTATTGTCGGGCTATTGCCGCCTGCGCGGCCGAATCTTTTCCTGAATCTCCTGAATCTTTTTACCCTTCTTCACGCTTATTTCGCTGGAACAGATTTGTGTTGTAGTCTGGACTGTAGACGGCCGTTTTCGCGTCCTCGTGCTCAGTAGCCGAACGCCTTAACCACCGAGGTAGGTATAACTGCGTTTAGCTCGCTCTGTGTCGACGGGAAAAACGAAACAAAATAATCGGTAGCTGGATAAAGAGAGCAGAAGGGTTTTAGCGGTGTCAGCCGTACTTAAAGGTGCCGCGATGACGTCCGCGAAGCGTCCCGCTGCTCTTGTGACGCTTCGTCGCCGTGTGGGAAGCACACAGCACCCATATAACACCGTATATGGGAATCGCAGCAAGATACACACAGCACACCGCTTACGCTATCGCGTGTCTGACGCTCGTGCGCGAGCTTGAGGGAGCTCGTCAAGATATAGGCGCGAGATATTCTCTTTTTTTTTCTTTCCTTCATAGAACTACCGGGGAGAAGGTAAGGCGCTGCCGCGGTGCTGGAATAGCTTTTTAGCACCGTGGGTGCGACGGTTGGTGACTGCCCGCGAGAACGGTGTGTGGAGATTTTCCGAGCTCGCCCTCTCTCCCCTTTACGGGACGCCTTATCAGCTTGCGTGCGTTTCCTGAACTCGCGCGAGGTGCGGTGTTACCGTCGTACTTTGTCCGGTGTGAAATTCAGTGGAAAACACGTGCGTTCGAGCGCTACTGGGAAGGGAAAAAAAAATTACGAGGAACTTTAGCGGCTAAAGTGGTGAAAGGCGAAAGCCTGAGTGCTGCATTCTGCTACGCGATTGTTCACATTCTGTTGGTGCATTAATTAACTGCCAATTAATGACGCTTAATCTTTGCCTTTAGGAGTGGAACGCGACAGCGTGTTGTAGCGCTGCCAGGGAGTCCACGGAATGCCACCACCCGTTCGGACGCTTTTTGAGGAAAGGAAATGGCGCTGTAATTCTCTGTAATATCGGTGGCCTGCATAACAATTGGAGAGAACTGACTGAAGCGGTTAGAACATCGCAAATCGAAAGGCTAACATCCACACCCGCAGGAAGGAAATACCTAGAGCTAGCGAAATGGGCAACCGTAGATAGCACAGTGAACACCAGAACAGATCTGGGAAGAGAAATAAGAGAGCATCTTATTATCGCTCCCATACCTAGAAACATGCATCCCATCCACGACAAAGGCAGAAGGAAAAGCAGGGTCGCACAGCTGGCTGCTAAGCTAGGCAAGATGCCACAGGGAACCGTGGCCTACACTGATGCCGCGGTAGGCACGCTAGGAGACACCGTCTTCGTAGCCGTCGGTGACTCAGGCAGAACGTTACGCGTTGTAAGACACCTTGACTTAAAACCCCTTGTGGCGGAGGAGGTTGCAATAGCGATCGCTCTAACTCAGCCAAGTACCAAATACGTAGTAAGCGACTGCAAAGCCGTAATTAGAAATTACATCAAGGGACGCATCCACGAAATGGCGGCTAAATATCTAGAAGACTTTATCCCAGCCCACAATAATCTAATCATCTGGACCCCAGCACACTCGGGTCTGGTTGGAAACGAGGCCGCCCACAGGCTCGCCCGCTCCTCTTTACCCCGGGGAGCCGTGGACACCTCATACGAATTCAGCACTAAAGAGGAAACCAACACCTTTAATAGCATCACAGACATTCAGAAAAAGAACAAAAGTATCTATCCTCCTCCGGATAGATCGCTTAGCTCGGCTGAGGCCTATGACTGGAGAAGACTCCAAGCTAGAAACTTCGCATCCCCGCTCTGGAGGAGCTGGGCAGGAGGTGACACGAGGGAGGATGCGGAGGTGTGCGAGGTCTGCGGGCATACCGCTACACTCGAACACGTACTATGGAGATGCCCCAGTGCCCCAGGATATGGCAGAATCAATAATGCAGAGGAATGGGAGACCATACTCAGAAGTGCCGACCTTAGCATACAACGATACGCTACCCGCCTGGCACAGGAAGCTGCGCGACTATACCGTTGCTAGTCTTCCAGCTGCGACGCTGCCCCTCCCCGGACGCCTGCGTGCGGACTCGGAGGGGCACGGGTCTTCTTCTGGCGGAAATAAAGTTTCTTCACTCACTCACTCGGTGGACACCTGAACCGCACAGTACAGGAAGGGAGGAAGTGGAGTGAAAGAAGAAAGAGAAAGAGGGGCCGTAATGGAGAAAATGAAAATTGTATTTGAGGGAAGGAAATTGCGCAGTAACTGTCGCATATTTCGGTGGACACCCGCCAAAATTCGCGCGCAGTGACTTCACGACCATTTCGACCAATCTGAAACGCGGAAAGTTTGCTAACACGTCTTGGTCACGACAGTGTGAGCCATTAAAGGCTTTCGCCTTAAAACGGTGATGGCAGCGACGTAGGAGCGAGAGGAAATGAAAAGGCGCGTTAACTGTCTCGCACATATCGGTGGACACCTTAACCGTGCCGTGAGGGATGGGAGGAAGACGCGGCAGTAGTAGAAGAAGGAACGGGAGGTGCTTTAGTGGAGGGCTGTGTAACGTGCACTGACATCGCACTGCACACGGGCGCCTTTTGCGTTCCGCCTCCATGGAAACGCGGCCGCCGCGGTCAGGTTCGAACCCGGGTACCGTATACATAGTCGGTATACGCCATACATCTGCTGTACATTCAGTTCAGCAGGGAAAGCGTATACGCCTTGGACAAATATAATACGCGCGATGCGTCCGATGCGGTTTGGCCGAGCGATAAGACGTCCGTTCGATTCTTCTCCGTGATATCCAAACAGGGATATCACGGTCGCGTGTGGCCTGCCGTCCGAAGGAAAAAGAAAACAAAATTCCTAAAGGATCCAAAACGTGTCCAGCGCGTTTGTTTGCTGTCGCACACACAAAAATATAAAGTGCTGGCACGGATTCCAATACCGCGGGAATATATCTGTACACTTCTCTGCGCTGCATTTTCCGAGGTCGCGCCGACGCAGCAGTGTTTATCGCGGGATCAGGTGTTCCGATGGAGTGTGTGTGTACGCAACAGGACGGGGTCGCCCTTGCATTCGCGGGATTCCGACATCGCCGTTTTGTGCGCGCGTACGGAAAGCCGAGAAATGTGTGCCAAGAACGTTTTGCGAAGTGCGAGGTACGCGTTGTGAAGCGCCGTCTTTTTTCTCTCCTTGTTTTTTTTTTTTTTCATGAAGTGAATAAAGCACTTTGGATTTCATTAGACTGAAGCGCAGCGGCCGAGTTCTCATTTGTAAAAAGTGGAGGGGGAGGGAGAATGAGAAGGAAAGAAGCAAATAATAGTGTAAGAAAAGAGCAAAACGCTGAATCAGCGTATGAGTATCGAGCGTTTGCTATATCGAACGAATATTGTGTCATTAGCCATATCTACTTTTTTATTGCCGAAGTATACAACGCAAGGCGACAAACTGTTTGATACCACTTCGAATGTCCTACGTCAATTAATTTGGTCGTAGGCCGCCGCGGTGCCTCAGTGATTACAGCACTCGGCTGCTGAACCGAAAGACGCGGTTTCGATCCCGGCCGCGGCGGTCGAATTTCGATGGAGGCGAAATTCTAGAGGCCCGCGTACTGTGCGATGTTAGTGCACGTTAAAGAACCGCAGGTGGTCGAAATTTCCGGAGCCCTTCACTACGGCGTCCCTCATAGCCTGAGTCGCTTTGGGACGTCAAACCCCATAAACCAAGCCAAACCAGTTTGGCCGTAATGGACTTTGGAGGTTTCAAGAAGTCACTGTTTGGGGAACCAAAGGTCGACGGTGCGAATCCCTGTGATGAGCGACGCTTTGATTCGACTAGTAATTGCATGCTCCGTAACGCGCTGAATCGTTTGATGCCACTCCGAACATTCAACGCCAATTAGGTGGTCCACAATCTGTGTACCAATGGTACCACGCACTGGTCCCACTTGAACGGCCTTGTGTTTCATACTAACGCGACCTCGAGAAACTAGAGTATTCGAGCTAACATTCTGCAAAGAACGGCTGTGTGTGTACTGAATTATTTGTTTGGTTTGTACACAATAAATTTCTCTTTGTGTGTTCCACTGTCGAAGCCGAGAATTAGGTTGACTAGCCGTCCCCACGCGCGCTGTGCGTGGTTTTCGAAGGAGAAGAAGAAGAAGAAGACTTTATTTCCACCATGTGCAGTACATAGATGGAGGACGACGGAAAAAAGCCGTCAATAGGCGGCTTGACGAGTCCGTCGCCCCACAGAACCCGAACGGTTCCCACACTCTGTTCTTGGAGGGGTCGCGGTTACCCCACAGACGGCTGTCAGGGGAGCTCTGCGTCGAATCACTTCGCGTCACGTGGAGCGTTGCTTAGCTGTCCGCAGCTGCGTGTCTTCCGCCGCTATAAATACGGACGCTTTGTTTTGGCTGTCACTTGTCCCCCCCCCCCCTCCCGTGCTGATTGTGGGAACGGAGACACGAACCTCGTGGGGTGACAGACTGCTCCCGGTAAGAGGTTTGTGTTGGCTGACCAGAATACACGAGTGCATCTTGGCCTACAAAGGAACTGCGGGAATGACGGCACGCGACTGGACCGCAGCTGTGACCTGGGGTTGTTTGAGCCAAGACCTACTGAACTACAGACCTGCACATATGGCGGGGTCCTATGGAGCAGCGTGCGCCAACTTTCGTTAGCTTATTGGCCGTTGAGGGCGCTCGTTGACCTGTTCGTCTGCTATCATCATCATCATCGTTTGCCATTTTGTGCACGCTATTTAATACTTTTGTTTCGTCTTCTTCTGCTATCTTAACGTCAGCAATAAAAATATCCACAATAACGACTTTTTTCGCGCTGGATGAGCATAAAAAACGTCTTTCTTTTTATCCGCTTTCTTTTCGTCAGCACCACCGTGCCTAGCATAGATAAATGGATGTTAATGATTACGTGGACAAACGACGAAACTGCCTTGTTTGAAATAAAATGATGGAGGAGGCCATCTTGGTCAACAGGTATAATGAAGCTCCACGCTTCCCGTAGGTGCCTTTCCCTAGCGGCAAAAGGCATGAACTAGAACATGCGCGCTGGAGCAGTGCCAAATGTGCAGGTCTGTAGTTCAGTAGGTCTTGGTTTGAGCGTCCGCCTTGCTTGCGGGAGGTGCGGGGTTCGATCCCCCGCTGCGGCGGTTCCTTTGGGGTGGAAATGCTTGCAAGAAAAAATGGTTGGTTAGGTTAGGTTTTATGGGGTTTAACGTCCCAAAGCGACCCAGGCTATGAGGGACGCCGTAGTGGAGGGCTCCGGAAATTTCGACCACCTGGGGTTCTTTAACGTGCACTGACATCGCGTTTTCGACTCCATCTCGTGCAGACCAAGCACGTTAGCCAAGGTGCCGTTGCGTCATTACAGCGAAACCAGATCAAATCAAATCATCATCGATACTATTTCTACCCGCCTGTCGTTAGGCATTTATACTGCTATGCATCAAGCGCCATTTGAGTGAAGCGGCTTCTTTTTTTTCGATTCCATACACTCAACTGAAAGGGGTGAAAAGGGAGTAACCAGTCCTCTAGTGCATTCCATTTTATGAAAGAGAGTGCGCTAGAGGACAGCTTAATCCTTTTTCATATTTGTGTTTCAGAGTGTAGTTTGTTCTTGTTGCCTCCCGTGCTGAGTGCCAGGTCCCAACCATAGCGGCATGTCCTCACCCGACCCTTGTATGTATAGCATAAAAGTGGAACATACAAACGGAACTGTATACAGTCGTTGGATTACCCGAACTCGCGGTCGCGATAGTTCCTTTCTGTTGCTCGCTACGCGCAGAAACCTCCGCGTGTGGAAACGGCGGCTCCATTTACAACGCCACTAACGTTCAAAATTAACTTTATTAACTAATCCGGAGCTCTGCACTTCAGCGTTCTTCACAGTTGAGCCGTACAGGATTATACTCTTGTTCCGAGTGTGATGCAAGGGTCGATTCGTTCGTAAATTGTAGTTTACCTGTTCGTTCCCGCATGCCTGATACGCGTGGGTCTAATTACACATGTACAGTCTTTGCCCAAAGTAACCGGGCACAGGTGGTCTGTTTGTTAGCCGCGTAGCGAAGCACTTACGGCTGTCCTTAAGCTCTGAATCTGTGTAGAGTAAGGTGAACCCTTGTCCTCACGTTTTGACACATTTCGATCTTCAGGGGTTCCGTAAAGGCTCCGTTATAGGCAAAAACCTGTTGCTCGGTTACTTTTGGTAAAGGGGGTACGTGATGCGCATTGTTTGTGCATAACTGTGCGCAGGGGTACGCATTGCCGAAAACTTAACCGACGGGAAGAGAACAGGGCGCGGTGACCCACGTATATGCACAGGATAGGCACTGCACTATTGACCGGTTGGAGTTCCTGTGTAGTGTACATTCAGGGACAGAAGTCTCCGGACCATGTGTTCCTCTAACGAAGCCGATAGCTCTGCTATTAGTCGGCGGCTGGAGACCTCACTTGTGGAGGTAAAAGTTAAATTTTTGTTCTTTCATCTCCACTAGTGCGGTCTCCAGGCGCTGTCTGATAGTAGAGCTGTAAGCTTCGTTTGAGGAACACGTGGTCCGGAGACTTTTGCCCCCGCCTGTACTTGCACAGGATAGGCACTGCACTATCGAACGGTTGGGGTTCCTGGGTAGTGTATACAGTCTACTCTGTACCACTCTTTACCCTGTGTGTAATGGTGTTTCATGTTCTGGCAAGGCTTCGAACATGTTTGACGATGCTACGGTGTAGTTCTTCTCGTACAGCCAGCGCTTCCCTGAGACGACGAACTATCCATTGACCTGTGTCCCCTCCCTTTCTGCTCAGAGGAACAGCGGCTCGTCCGTGGGCTCTGCGGACCACCAGCAGCAGACGCGGCCGGCCTCCCCGCCGTCGCAGCAGCCCGCGGCGGCGTCCTCGGCAGGCGGCGTGTCCCTGCCGGCGGGCGCCCCCGCGGCGCGCCTCTGCCACCTGGTGCGGCGACCGGACTTCGACGGCTACGGCTTCAACCTGCACGCGGACAAGCAGCGCCGGCTGCAGTACGTGGGCGCCGTGGACCCCGGGAGCCCCGCCGAGGCGGCCGGACTGCGCGCCAACGACACCATCGTCGAGGTACGTGGTCAGCAGCTGCAGACGCTGCATCCTGTCCAGTGGCGTGTATGTGCCGAAAGAAGTTTCCTTTGTCGGTACTGATTAGAATCCAAACGGAGAACGGGGCTAGTTGAAGTGCATTCATGGTCTTCGCCCCAACAGGGCACAGAATGCGTTTCATTCGTGTTTGTGTTGTCTTCCTTTTGCTTGCTTCCTTCGCGCTGAAAGACATGTCCTGTTAGTCTTTCCGCAAGCGAGAAAATTTCTGCAATACGTATCTATAAACTTTCCCACCGGTCAATCTTATCGAAATACACGTTCACTGTCTCGTTCACAAGCTCTCACTTATGTGAAAGTGACGTCGCCTACCTTGCCGCCGCGGTGGCTCAGTGGTTACAGCGTTCGGCTGCTGACCCGAAAAACGCGGCTTCAATCCCGGCCGCGGCGGTCCAATTTCGATGGAGGCGAAATTCTAGAGGCCCGCGTACTGTGCGATATGTCAGTGCCCGTTAAAGAACCCCAGGTGGTCGAAATTTTCCGGAGCCCTCCACTACGGCGTCCCTCATAGCCTGAGTCGCATTGAGACGTTACACCCACCATAAACGTGGCGTAACAGCCGACGTCGCGCTCGCGGTGACCCGCGGCCCATGGTTTCCATCCAGCGCGCTTGACGGTTGCTCGTGTGTGTCGCAGGTGAACGGCGTGAACGTGGAGGGCGCCAACCACCGGGACATCGTGGAGCGCATCAAGGCGGTGCCCAACGAGACGCGTCTGCTGGTGGTGGACGACGGGTCGGCCGCCTGGTACCGGGAGCACGGCATCCCCATCCGCGGGGACCTGCCCAACGTCATCCAGCTGAGCAGCGTCAAGGCGGCCGCCAGGCGCGCCAGCAAGGGACAGCCGGCCGTAGCCGCCGCAACCGCGGAGACCACCTCCTCGTCCCCGCCGCCGCCCCCGAGCGTGAGTGGCGATGCTCTTTCCCTCCCAACTAGGGGTGCTTGTTGTGAAGCGCGTTGTCTGCTATGGAGTGTTTGTTTTGTATGCGATGTCACATACAAGTCTCCTGCAGGACGCGCGAAATGCTATCTAGAAATGCTATCTGGCAGCCAACACGTGTACAAGGTTGTACTTCTTCTGTACTTGACCTTATCTTTGTAAGCCGATCTATTAGTGACTACCATGTTTCAATTGAGCAGGGAATTTCCGATCATGATTTGGTCCATTGTTCTTTCCCAGTCCATACTGTTTGCAAAAAGCCTGTGGCCAAAGTCTGCTATGTAAAGGACTTCTCTCGTGCGAAAGATGAGAGCGTGTTGGATTATTTAGATTTTTGCCTCAGCAGTTTCCGAGGCAGTAATGCTGATGAGCTATGGAATAAATTTAAAACACTATGCACTCACTGCCTTGAAAACTTTGTCCCTAATAAAATAATAAAATCACGCAAAGCCTCTCCCTGGATCACACGTGAAGTCCTGCAATTGAAAAGAAAAGTGAAACGTTTGAAACGTGGAGGCGCCAGTCGTTCCATTATTCAGTCTTTTCAACTATCCCTTAATGCAGCTGTGAGGACCGCTAAGCGCCATTACTTTGAATACAGACTGCCTAATTTCATTCGAACTTCACCTGAAAAATTTTGGAACCACTTATGTCAAAAGAAAAAACCTATTGACCGAATAATGCACGACGGCAAGCCTATCACAGATAAAAACGATATTGCTACGCAATTTAACCGCTACTTCCACAGTGTCTTTGCTAATGCAAGTGGTGAACACGGTCCTTTTGAAACGCCCTGTACCATGCCTTTTGTTACGATATCAAGACCTGGCATTGTAGAATTGCTCCTAAACCTGAAAACTAAAGCGTCGCCAGGCCCTGATAAAATTCCGAACGCTTTCTTGCGCCGGTATGCCGAAAAGCTTTCCGAGTTTCTGGTTGTTATTTTTCGCGCATCTTTGTCATCAGCTGTGATTCCTTCAGAGTGGAAAACTGCACGTGTTGTTCCTGTTCTAAAGAAAGGGGACGCATCACTGATATCAAATTATCGTCCCATCTCTCTCACTTCAACCTGTTGCAAATTACTAGAACATATAATAACCAAGTTCATCATCGGTTTTCTTGACGATAACAATATCCTTTCTAACGTTCAACACGGGTTTAGGAAGGGATATTCTACTGTAACGCAACTAACATCAGTTGTTCATAGTTTCGCATCTGTGCTTGATAAAACCGGCCAGGCTGATATTATTTTCATGGATTTTAGTAAAGCATTTGACCTCGTCTCCCATTTTAAATTAATTGACAAGCTTAAACAAGTTGGTCTTCCTAACTTTATAGTTAACTGGGTTTCAGCTTACTTATCTAACCGACAGCAGTTTGTTAGTATTGACGACCATTATTCAGACAGCCTGCCTGTCTCTTCTGGTGTTCCCCAAGGAAGTGTCCTCGGTCCCCTGTTATTTTTAATATATGTGAATGACATTGTAAAAGTAGTTACTCATCCCGTTCAAATCCGGCTGTTTGCAGATGACTGTGTTTTGTTTAATGTAATTACATGTCGTGAAGACCAACTATTACTCAATTTAAACCTAAACAATATTCTGGATTGGTGCAACCAGTGGGGCATGAAACTTAACGCTCAGAAAACCGTATTTATGAGATTAACCAAGAAAAAAAACAGCCTTTTATACCCTTACGCTCTTCCATCATTTCCACTTTCGGAGGTAACTGAATATAAATATCTTGGTGTGACGATAACTAATAATCTAAGCTGGAACAAACACATAAGTAACGTATGCGCATCAGGGTTTCGTAAACTTTGTGTCCTCAAGCACAAACTGAAGAATGCTCCTGCGGACTTGAAATTTTTAGCCTATTCATCATTAATCAGACCCAAGTTAGAATACGCTTGCATTGTCTGGGACCCATTTACTAAAACTAACATTCAAGCGCTTGAAATGATCCAGCGCAAGGCCATTCGATTCATCTTTTCAAAATACCGTTCAACCGACTCACCTACTGCCATAATGCGAGCAAACCGAATTCAAACATTGCAGGTAAGACGTAAAATACTCAGATTAAAATTTCTTTTCCTTCTCAAACATAACAAGTTGTCAATGTGCCCGGATCCCTACGTCAAGCCATTTTCCGCTCCACGACCAACAAGACATCGCCACTCTGATTCACTAACTCCATTCACCGCCAGAACTAACCTATTTAAATACTCCTTCTTCCCCCGCACCGTAACTGAATGGAATGCTTTACCTTTAACAGCACTATGTGACATTGAATCCATTGAAGAAATAGAAGATTGACGCCATCTAACTTATTTGCTTTGTGTTTCGAATTTTCTTTCAGTGTTTTATTTTGTATATTCATTTTGCACTGTATTGCCCCTCCTGCTAGGGCCCAGAAGGGCCTGCAGTATTCTGTAAATAGACCATAAGCGTTCGCGGTGGGTTTCGAGTAAGGGGTTGCGTGCGGAAGAAGGGCGCAAATTTTGCACTATATTGTTCTCTGCTATCAAGAAGTTGTATGAACGGGCGCTAGCATGAACAACCCCCCTCCCACCTCCCTTATGGAGAGTCCTGTGCCAAGTCTAGGGGGTGTTGCCTGTGTACGCCTACGTTCTAGAAGACGCGTGTCTCGGTGTTACGTCTGCCAACAGCCAGCTCATTTGATTGGGACAAAGTAGAGCGTGTGTGTCCAACTCCAGCTTAGTGGCTAATAACGCAGCTGTGGGCTTCGTCTCCCACTTACATGCCTTTTCTCCCCGGCAGTGAGCGGAAACTAAACGAAGAAGGGGACTTCGAATGTGGGGAAGAACGGGAGGCCGATATGTTCTCTGGGGTTAACTGAGGGTGTCATTGCTAGGGTAGGAAGCCGTAGCCGGGAACGGCGTGCGGGAAGTGAATCCGGTGGGCAGGTTTAAGAAGTTCAGAGGCCTTCGTCTTGTAGTTGGACGTAACCTGAACTGCTTCTGCTGATGATGAGGGTGGTGACGATGTACAGTCTTTGTCAAAAGTAACCAGGCTTCTTGGTTTTGCTTCTCAGTAGTATATTTAAACTATTATGCCAGCCCTCAAGCTCTACATCTCTGTACGGTAAGGAGAAGCCCTGTCCTCACCTTCGAAGAACTTTTCGACCTTAAGGAAAGCCGTAAAGGCTCTGCTATACAAATGAGAAGCAAACCATGCAGCCTGTTTACTTTCGACAAAGGCTGTACCTTCTACAAGAGAACAAAACACAGTCTCCAGTGCTGGCAGATCGAGAGATGCTGAAGAACTGTATGAAGTATCGGGAGTGGGAGGTGCCATAACTAGGGAGATGCCAGAACTTTGTAGGGTCGTTGAATTTTGGGCCATTTTGGGATGCCCGTTCGTCTCGTGCAATTTAGGAAAGCCCTTGCTGTTCTCGGATGCGTCAACTTCTTGTCCACTGTCTTCGCCCTCGCACTCTGCCTTTCAATCCCCTTGTCCTGTCCGCCGCGCTTAGTAGTGGGTCTGGCCTCCAATATTCAAGACAACCGTTGAGCTTTTGCTTGTTCAGTAATTTTTTTTTCTTCTTAACGAAATACATATTGCTCTCTGGACTGCCGTACGAACCTGTCGCTTGCAGAGTGAAAGCGACAGCGGGGCCGGTTTGCGAATGTCCAGAAATGGGGCGTTTCGACATCTCTCTCGCACGAGGCAAAGGTGTTTAGAAGGACAGGCAGGGCGGAACAAACTCAGTGGTGCGGTCACTACGATGGTCTTGAAAGGATGCATGCAGTCGCTGCCTGTTCCTCGTTCCAAAAGCAAGGGACCTAAATTCGTCCATGCCACAGTGCTGTTCTCCTAAGGCGTTGAGACGGGCTAGTTATTAACTAGTACAAGTTGTACTGACAGGCATAACAGCGCTAATAAAATGGGGTGCAGGAACATGCTTTTTTTTTCGCCGTGTTCTCGTGTCACAATGGCTGCTTTTAGGCATCTGCGTGGTGCTATTCACGCTTGTCTGCCCCCCCCCCCCCCCCCCCCCCTTTTTTTCACCTTGTTCTGAGCTGAACCCAACATTCTTCTTCGTCTGCTGGCACGCATGAGCCCCGCTTACTTATTTCCGTGTAGCCACGGAGTTCACCGTTGTCGGTGTAAATATTTAATCAATTTCTCGCGCAGCTGGCAGAGTTTAGTTTTTTTTTTTATAGGTGCTTTCCCGTATGGGTGTGCGGCGCGCACAGGAGACGTACAGATAATGCCATCGTGACCATCAACCGAGGTTCACAGAGTGGGTGATGCGGTCTTGCTTTGCGCAACGCTCGTACCCTCCTCCGGCGCGGTGCATTTTGTGCGGCAGCATGAGGAGCTCCTCGAGCCTTGTGGCGATGTTGCTGTATCCTGTCACATCTGATGACGCCACGCGCGATGCCGTCAACAGTGACTCGTGATGCGTGGTCATGACGTGCGTGTGTGAGCGAGCGTGACGACCGTACCACGTGACGTCATCAAGCAGGAAGTGACAACCGGGGACGACGTCAGCGGACCGGAAGTGTTCCAACACCACCCTCGACGGGATCCTTGCCCTATCGCAACCCAGGCTGGGTATTGTCTAGGCGTCCACTAATTTCCTTCCGCTGGTGCTATGCTGCCGCGGCCCCCCAAAGTACGCATTCAGCGCCCCGTGTACAGTGCGATGTCAGTGCACGTTAAAAGAACCCCAGGTGGTCGAAATTTCCGGAGCCCTCCACTACGGCGTCTCTCATAGCCTGAGTCGCTTTGGGACGTTAAACCCCATAAACCAACCAACCAAACCATATTCTCCGCAATGATGGCGCCTCGGCGGCGACGCCGAGAGGGATGCTTTGCTGACTGCGTCGTTTGCTCACCTGTGCGCGCGTCGGCTGTGTGCATTTTCGGATGGAAGACTGGGCAGCCATCAGACGTCTACGGTTTTTACGCCGCGAAGACGACACGGACGGCTAGGGGTGGCATCGATGGACGCGCTGTTGTCGTCGCCGCTTCTTCTTGACCCCTGTCGCTTTCGCTGTTTGATATGCCTGGAGCTCATTGTCGTCCGATGGTCTCGACGCTGACGCAGCGGTTAAAGGGCCACTGACCAGGGTCCGGACATTTTTGAAAAACAAGCCCACTGCATAGATGAGGCATCGAAGATAACCTCTGCAAAATACTAGAGCCATGCGCGCCCCGAAAAGCTGCGAAAATTCAAATCGAAGCCCGTTCGTTCTTTCCTTCCTTCAAAAACGGGCCCGGCCCACTACTCTGCACCCCGCTGACGTCAGGGGGGGCTACTTTCGCTAAAGGCACTCCATTGGTGCATCGTTCTGACTGACGGGAGAAGGTTGGGCGTAGCCTTGGCGTCGCGTCGTCTGCACAACGCTTTCCGCAGCGCCTTCTGTTCTGGCTCATGCCTACAAACCCGCATGAAGGAACAAAAAAAAAAACTGCGGAGGGAGCGTGCGGCGACAGCCTTGAACCCTAGCCATAAAAAGTAAAAAAACAGTAAAACTGAGGGAGTTGGCTCGCCCCCCCCCCTCCCCCCCCCGCCGTGATCCCGTCACGAGACGCTCTGCGTGCGCGCTCCCTTCTCAGTTTCCTTTCTTCTATGCGAGCCCCCCAAAACAAGGTTTTAATTAGTAGTGCAGCAGAGCCTTTCCCTCGCTCGCCCACTTTACCGCTCCGCACACATACCGCTTATCTTTCGTGCATCTTGCGTACGCCTTGACTCCAATGAATGACATATGCTTTGGAGCGGAGAAAAGACACAAACACACAGAACACAAACACGCATGGAGAAAAGCAAACGGGCGGTTGCCGGGTCCGCGCTTCGCCGTGTGTTTCGAACACAACCGACTTCCGCCCCTCCGCTCGTGAAACGGTGGGGAGGCCTAAAAGAAAATGAAAAGGTGGCTCGTTAACTGGGAATGACAAACAGATGTATGAAAGGATGCGCTCGCTAACAAGTCTAGGTGGTCGAGCCGATCGCGCCTCTCGATCGTTCAGTGTGCGGAGAAAACGCAAAAACCAAGAAAAGAATTCTATTGAAGGCGGGGCCATGACGTCGCCCTGTGACGCACTCCACAGACACCACGCCTCCGGCTTACACCGGAGAAGGAAGGGGTGAGTTTGCCTTGCCGAGCCTACTCGACGAGGAGCGGGAGAGAAAAATTTCGAGGAGGGAGTGGAAGGAGAGGAGGCTCGCTGAAAGAGAGGTAGAGAGTGTCTGCTGAGCTGGGGTGGTCCGTGGCCCTTTAAAGGAGCTCTGAGACACCTTCCGAGAAGAGCTCATCAACTCGCTCAATCGCTGCACGGTGTTGTCATGAAAACCTGAGCCAAATAATGCCCTTCTACACGCAGCAGAGAACCCACAATCACTCGCGAAAGTTGGCGAGCCCTTCCGCGACACTTTTTTGTGCTCGAACCCGCCTCCATCGCTCGCATATGCGCATACAAGTTGAGAGTTGGCTATTGGTTAGATTATTTAAGACATCAGACAGCTGCCGTGGCCGCGGCCAATAATCCGCCGAACTCCGCCGGGTCAGGAAGCTCCGCCCCCGGAGGTGTGGGCGGCGGAGGAGTGCCGACCTTCCAGCATCGCGCCAGGGAAAGGCGCGAAGACGCTGAAATTCAAATTTTAACTGCGGATAACTCAGCTCCTACAAAGCTAATTAAAAAAAAATTTTGCTGGACAGTATTCGTGAAGCGGCGTGCTTTAACATCACGGGCGTACCGCAACTTTATTAGAGCCCCTTTCAGAGCCCCTCTGAGGGATGCGTCACTGCTCTGCGATGGCAGGGGCTGCTGCCGCTGGTGCTTGTGCGACACAGGTTGGTCTTCCCGTGTAGGCTTTCGTGATCAACCATTAATTTAAAAGGCACCTGCTTGGGGAAGACTGCTCACAATCCCAGCTAGGCTGCTTCTCACAACGCCCACACCGGATTCTCTGGGTAACTGGGCCTTTCAAGTTATCGCGTTAAAAACTGATAGGCGAGGTAGCGACTTGGGCGCGCGCGTCGTCCGCTCGGTAGGGCACAGTGACAGCTCGCAGCATCCCCCGTTACCCCGCGGCCCCTGTCGGAAGCAGCGGCTGCCCGCACATCTCTTGCATTGCCCTCCGGCATGCGACGAAGGTGTACGGCGTTCGTTCGGGCGGGTTGGCGGCGCGCCACTTTTCCGCGTGCTTGCCACGTAGCGGAGAGGGCGAGCGCGTGGTAATCGCCCCGCTAAACGTTGCCGTGCACCCTGAATTGAAGGAGGAAATTTGCCTTCCGCCTCGTCGCAGCCTTGGGGTGCCAAAGTTAGGCAGCCATCGGAGTCCTGGGGGGGAGGGGGGGTGATTGTCCCGGTGCGGAGATGTAGTCAGAGAGGCGTGCCAGATGAGACCAGTTAATCGATTAACGGGGCTAACGCGGGTAATTATACCATAACGGATGTCGAGCCGGCAGGGCCGAACCGATCGGCATTTCGAAGTGGGGACGATGTGCGGCGAGTGCGGGAAGTGACTGTGTGTGTGCGTGCGTGTGTGTGGCGGAGTGTTGTATCAGGTGAGACTGAAGAGGAATATATGTCGAGGCTTTAAAAATAACTCGGAGAGTGTTGCCTCAAGCCGGCACCACACTGTTAAACAGAAAGGAGTGAAAAGGGAGTAAAGCTGTCCTCTGGCGCACTAGAGGACAGCTTGTAGTCCCTTTTCACTCTTATATGGGTGTATTTGTGATTAAAGTGAAGAGAGGCTGCATGCGTGGGAGCATGTGCTGCCACATTGGCGAGGTGGCTTCTTCACATGTATGCATAGCCTGTCTCTACTAGCCTGGGGTTACATAGATGTACAAAGGTGCCCAAAGATGAACCGTAGCTCGTTGGGCCAGTTGGTGCATGGTACACCGGGTAGAGGAACCAGCAGACCAGGACGCGTACACACGAGAAGGAATTGTCACACGGACGACGCTGGATATAGATGTCACGCGTGCAGTCCGGAGCGCGCAGTTCTGGCGCTCTATGTATACCCTAGGGTATTGCAGGCCCGTGCTATAAGCGCCTCGTGTGCGATCCCCCCTCCCTGTTTTCGTCGTCCGCGTGTACACATGCGCGGAAGGTCGAGTCGTCCGGTTCGGCGTTGTTTGCGACGGCGCTGCAGCGCCCGGCAACGGAAAGAGCCGCCGAGGCGCGTGCAAAACACCTCTTCTTCCCGTTCGCGTGTACGCGCAGTGTAAGAGAAGCCAACGCGCCAAGGCCGTCTCCGCGCATAGCGGGCAGGCGCGCGCCCGTAAGCCGAGCCGGCCAGCGTACAGGTGCGTGGCGCAAGCCCGCGGGCGAGAGCTTCGGAGTTGCGCGTCGCGCCGAAGGGACTCTCGTTTGCAGGTTGCTTTTTCTCCGCTAGGGGGCCTGTTTTCGCGTCCCGAATGCGATATTCAAAAGCGCGTTCGGAAAACAAGGGGGGGGGGGGGGGGGGGGGTTGCGGCATCGAATGCGGTTTCACGGATTTCGGTGCCAGGCGCGAACGCTGGTGCAAGTGTCTGCCGCCTTTTTATTTTTAATGAACGTCGGAGAGAGCCTCGTCACGGCGCGGCTTTGTTGCTATCTCGTCGCGATGTGCACAGCGTTGCTGCTGTGTCCTCCCATCAAGTGGTGAATGCCTGCTTTGTGGGACCAGGAGGGGATGGGGTGGCAAAATATTGCTAATGGCCGAGTGAATGTTACCGCACTGCCGAAGAGGTTCGCCGGCATGCATAGTTGCGGAATCCGCACGCGCCGAGGCGCATTCTGCAACAGGGTGGGCTCACGTGACCAGCAGCTGACTGCTTGGCGAAAACACTTTGTCGTAAAAGCCGAGGCCGATGTTTTTGTATGTCTCTCCTCTTTTTTTTGTTCTTTGCTCTTCCTGTCCGCATGATGATGTGTAAAGGGGCACGACCATGCTACCGCAGCAGTTAAAACTGATTTGATGTGGCATACGCGTGAATAAGGAAACAGCTCTTAAATCCACTTGGGCCCTCATGCACAATACTACGAATTCAGGACTAGCGCTCCTAGTTCCCTCATCTGCCACCACATGGGGCACGGCTTTGAACATTAAAAAATAGCTCATAGACATCAGCCGTCGCATAAGAAAGAAAGAGAACAACCGAATGGTTGCAGAACAGAACGTTGTAGGCCGCTAGGCTTAGCGAGACTGGCTGTGCGCTCTCCTCGATGGATACAAGCGCGTGAGTGGTGCATCCGTGTAGCTCGCCGAGAGTGAGGCCTACCGCCGCTCTTATTTGCTTTGGGCGGGATATACCAAAGTGCGCATCTGGTAGCACTTCAAGCACCAGGGCATTTTACCATTTAGATGCCCATGGGTGTGTTTGTGTTTACAAGAGAACGAGAGAGAGACTAAAAAGAAGAGACGCGTGATGTCCGCTGGAAATTTGTCTCTGCGGCCACCAGATGACACGAGCGAGCAAGTGGCTCCGAGTTGTCTGTGGCATTATCTTGCTGTCGTATAGAATGCAGGATTTCCACTCGTGTTCATCCTTGCTGCTACCTGTGACGGGCGGGTTCGATCCCGGCCGCGGCGGCCGAATTTCGATGAAGGCGAAATTCTAGAGGCCCGTGTACCGTGCGATGTCAGTGCACATTAAAGAAACCCAGGTGGTCGAAATTTCCGGAGCCCTTCACTACGGCGTCTCTCATAGCCTGAGTTGCTTCGGGACGTTAAACGCCAATAAACCAAACCAAACCTTACTGTTCGTGCAAGCTCCCACTCCATGCTTTTACAGTGGCAGGTATGTCGGGTAGGTTTTGCAGAGCTTAGGGTTGGTACAGTACGTCATAACAGAGAATCAAGTGACGTCACAGCTGATAATTATATATTATCCTGGTTTACGTTTATGACAACAACTATGTGAGAGTGTTGTAGTTATGCTCACCTGAAGTGCCCCCGTTTCTGTCTTTGGCAACAGGAGACGACGCAGTCCGATGGCCTTCGGCTGTGCCACCTGTCCAAGTGGCCCAACTTCGACGGCTACGGCTTCAACCTGCACGCAGACAAGAAGCGCCAGGGACACTTCATCGGCCAGGTGGACGTCGGAAGCCCCGCCGAGCTGGGCGGACTGCGAAAGAACGACCGGCTCGTCGAGGTGCGTCCCAGGGATTCGGTCGTCAGCATGTACAGAGCGTATAGGATGTGATGTTCCCGCAGGCACATTTTCCAGAATTACTGTCTTCACACGGGGAATAGTGCATCACAGAAGAATTAAGTGGGGACAAGAGCAGTGCTTGTGGAAGGCTTCATTTGCAGACTTTTCAGGGATGCAGTGGTGCAGTTCAAAGCTAGCCGCGATATCCAGAGAAAAGGGCGCAGCTTGTTGAGTGATGCGAAAAAGAGACGCTTGCTAGTACGAATCAGTGATGGCTTCTGATTCGCCCTCGTAGGGAACTGGCCACAAATACACGCCACATAAAGTGCATGTGCTAACGTGTCTATGGTGCTTTTGGGCACACCATCTTCCGTCTGCCCTTCATTCTGGCACGGCAGTGCCTATTCATCACTTGTCTAGTTCTTCACACAGCTATTAGGGTGATAGTAATGTCTAGATTTTTTGTATGTTTTCTGAGCATCACCTTTTTCCAAGCTTGTGTGAATGTGTCCGCAAGCATCTGGCTGTTGTGAAGGAAGCCCAAGTGACATTGCATGCCACAGGAAACTTTGAGAACTGCTGCAGGAAACTTTGAGAATGGGTTGATTTGGGCTCTGCTGTGACAGACTCAGCGCGTAAAAAAGAAAGAGGGAACTTATGAAAAGCCACGGAGACTGGAAAAGTAAAGCAGGATCGAAGCATGGAGTGAAGAGTGAAAAGGGCTCGCGCGTGTTGCACGGGGACATATCGCCTTGGACAGAGTAGAAAATCCTACCGCGTGTGCTGTCGACGCGATGTGATTGACAGGGCTTTCTCTTTCGGTTGCACAGGTGAATGGACTGTCGGTGGAGGGCGAGAGCCACCGTGAGATCATCGAGCGCATCAAGCAGGACCCTGGCCATGTGGACCTGCTGGTCATCGACCGCGAGACGGATGAGGCATTTGCGCGCCGCAAGCAGAAGCCCAGCAGCCAGTGTGAGGGTGTGGCGCGACGATGCACGCCGCCCCAGCAGCCGGGCACCGAACACAAGCAGCAGGTCGGTTGGCTTCTTCCTCTTCGGGATCGTATACCAGTTGGGAAAGTCACCGTATGGCCCATGGGTCAAAATACCTTACCTTATACCTTGGCTAACACTCGACGCTATAGCAGGCTGTCACGGCACTGGCAGCATTCAGAGGAACTTAATGCATTGACGGGGGAAAAAAAAGACATTGTTCAACTCTGCACTTCTCAAAAAGCGCTTCATGGGCGCTGCCTTATTGCTGGCTGGCACAAACACGGTGGAAGCGGTTTCACCAGATGGGCACAGCAGTCCAGTGAGCAATATGGCAACACATAGGGGATGCAAAGGTTTACACAGTGGAGAAACAAAAGGTCACAAAACTGTCTTTCAGACCTCTTTGATATGGTTCTGTTGAGCTTGGCAGTTATTTGTCTAGGTACGCGCGTTCACAGAATGGAGTGCTGACTGCCGACTTGTAGATGGCGCACACAGACAAGTCGTCACTGATCCGTCAGTCAGACTTTACCATCCTCGTGCGCCGAGCGCTTTTGCAGCATGTTTGACACGTGCGGGTCCAGATCGAACGGGTGATTCTTTCTTTCGACCTTCACTATGTGGGATGTCACCTTCGGACACACGAAGATGTGGGTGTATATACTCGCAGTTTCCCTGCCTTCCTTCTGTCTTTATGTACTCGCACCTCAGCACTGTGCAAGTGCTATTCGGTAATCAGAGCTCAAACAGCCTCATTACACACAATCTGCAGTAAGCGGGCTGCAAACTGTGCACCCACTGAGTGGCTGGGACGAGTGAGCCCGCTGGCGCAAGGTTGGTCAAATGTGCCCAAACCACGCATTGCAGTAAACGCCTCGATAACATTCTAATGTGGTAGCATTTGAGTTCAAATGCGCAAATAGGGCGATGTGGGTCACAAAATTCGTCGACAGAGGTCACGTGACCTTCTGATGTTACCACAATCTGCCCACCAGGGCAGGTGGCAATCGGCTCACCGGATTGTGAGCAACCTGCCCACCGTGGCTGGTTGGAACTAAATTAACGAATGGTCGAGAGAGGTTGTGTGACCCTGTGACGTCATCGACCTGCCCACGAAAGAGGGAAACAAAAGGTAGAAAGAGCAAGAAAGAGTTGTGGAGAAAGATCAGTAGCAACAAGGGTATCTCTACTGGTATCGCATTTCACCATTTAGGTGCTTTGAGTGTCCCCCAAGTTTTGTAATGAAGCAGAGCGGTGAATCGCGGTTAAAGTGCCTTTGCTTTGCCGCCATATTTTGCTGGTAATCACCATGGCTGAACGTGTTTCTGCAGGCAGCGAGTGCGCGAGGACGCGGTGTAGTGTATCTTAGTCACTTGGAACCAGTGGGGACCTCTGGTTACATTGATGCACCGTTTCCATGCGACCGTATCGCCACAGAGCAGGCAGAGGGCACTGTGAGAGGGAGCAGAGACAGGGAGTGACTGCATCTTGGGAGTAGACGTGGTAGCAATATGGCGGACTCGTTTCATTTGGTCCCATCAATAGTGAGCGCTTATGTTTGCGTCTGAATACAGAGCTGAATAATTAGCGGGCTCATTGGGGCACACATGCGGCGAACTCCCATAACAGTTACCGCAGGGCACGGGCGACGTAGTGGCCTCTCCCGAGGTCCAGGGACTACCCGACCGAGGCTCGTCTACCACAGTCAGCGGCACTGCGGGCGGCAAACCGCCTCGCCGCGGACGGGCCGCCAAGCTAGCCGGGGCGCCCTCCGAGGGAAGCGAAGATGTTTCCGAGGGCTCCGTAGCGGCCACACCGCCACCCGACGAGGACAAAAAAGATCACATCGTCGTTCGGGACGAAAACTCTGGGACGCAGCCACGCCAGGCTGCTCGCGGCGACAAGCCCTGCGAGGCAGGGTCGGCACCGGCGGTTCCGGCCTCGCGCGTCGCTCCGTCGCCCGCCCGCTATGCGTACGGGCCGGGCGAGTACGGACAGTTTTGGGACGGTTCGGCGACGGCGGACGGCGGTTACCTGTGGCCCGGCGACCTGCCACCGTGGGCGGCGCCTTTCGCGCCGTACGGCGCCGTCCTTCCCCCTCCGCCGTACAACCCGCTACCTCATCTCCCCCCGCCGTGCTACCCTCGCGGCGTCGTCTGGCCCTCGCCGTACCAGGTGCCGCCGTACGCGCCCTTCTGGCCTTCGGCCTACTCCGGCTACCCGCTGGCGTACTCGCCGGCCTGCGGGGACCCGGCGTCGCTGTACCCGTACGGCGCGGCGCCCGACCTGCCCCAGCAGGACGGCGGTAGTCGGCCCGGCGGCGAGCGCTTTGAAGAAGAGCCAGGACGGGACTGTCGACGTCAAACGAGAACGGAAAGCAACCAAGAATGAGATCTGCGGGCGCCTCTTATTGCGGTAGCGGTGCTCGTGTTGTTCCCTGCACCTACAGCACTTTTTGTTTTCTAGATCACCACTGTGTCCCAACACGAACCTCGAAGAAGAGTCATTGTACGTGAATCCGGAAGCGGCTCTTGCGTGCATATACCACGACGGCGTCATTTTCGAGACCACCATCGGCCAGACCTCGCTTCTGAAGCACGCGATGGGTTTTTCGAACAGAGCCCCTCCATGAGACTGACGCCCGTCTCACCACTGAGATTTTGGGAGCGCCGACGCCCTGTGCGCACCACCACCGCTGCCGGCTTGGCAACGGCCTGAATAGCGTGACACCTCGGTACCCCTTTGCGCACGTAGACCTCTCTGGCCTCGAGGGTCGCTTGTGGGCTGGCTTCTTGTCTTTCCTGCACAAAGAAGGTCTCCGGCTTTTTTATGGCGTTGGCTATTTTTGAAGCCGCTTCCGGACTTGGCACATCTACGTGTTCTCACTTGAGGGCCTTCTGTTTCTTGGCTTTCCCGCACTTTCCGGAGCAGCGCCTTTGGCTTCCCCGTATTTCGGAAGACGAAGTGCGGTTCATTCATTGTTTAAAATAAACTATACTTGTTACCCTGTCCGCACTGCATACAGTTGTTTCGCGCGACGCTGGCAGAACGGGCTCAATTGAGCTGCTTGGGAGTGCATGCGACGATGTTGCTTCGCGTCCTGGCGCTAGTCACTTGCATAAATAATTCATAGAACTCACGTAAGTAATTACAAATCGCATTATTGCTTTTTTGAAGCGAAAAGCTTCAGGCTCGTCAACACCGCACTTCTCGTGAGCCACCCCTCGGCGCCGCCGCGGCGCGCGCTACGTCGCCGCTTCTCCTTCTCGTCGTCGCTTCTCGCCACCGGTTTACCCTTCGCCGCCGCTGCCGTCCCAAGAGGAGAAGGTTCTTTCGCAAGGCGTTGCGAGAATGCGTGAGCGGCGGCCGTAGAAGAGGCGCAGACATTCGCCATGGAAGGAGGAGGAAAGGAAAAGAAGACCCAGAAGTGGTATCGAGGGAGTTGGCTACTGCGCGCTCGCCTCCTCGCCACCGTTTGCCCTTTCGTTGCAGCCGCGTGTTTACCACAGTTGCTACGCATGCGGAAGGAGGGCTAATAACGCGCTTGCCTACACCGTTATCGTGGTGCTCCCAGTGCATTGTGCGCGAACTGCGACAGCCATGACGTCAAACAAAGCACAACTGCAGCTTTTCGCCTGTATATCCAGGCTTAACCAGAGATCAGCCCCTGCCATTTCTTTTAGGTATGGCTGGGCGAGTGTAAGCGTATTGTAACGAGTTAACCCATGCGCTGTGTCCCATTTGTTTCTTGGGATGTGACAAACTTACTCTGCAGCTGCTGTTACCTCCTTCGAGAGGATACATTCCGTGTTTCTTCCACGCAAGGTTGTATAGTCAGCTGGTATGCTTTGAATGCTCTTCAGTACCGTTAAACCTCGAGAAAAGCGAATGGCCATTTTTATGCTCCGCCGCCGCGGTGGCTTAGTGGTTACGGGGCTCGACTGCTGACCCGAAAGACGCAGGTTAGATCCCGGCCGCGGCGGCCGAATTTTGATGGAGGCGAAATTCTAGAGGCCCGTGTACCGTGCGATGTCAGTGCACGTTAAAGAACCCCAGGTGGTCGAAATTTCCGGAGCCCTCCACTACGGCGTCTCTCATAGCCTGAGTCGCTTTGGGACGTTAAACCCCATAAACCAAAAGAAACCAAACCATTTTTATGCTGTCCGGTCGTTGGCCGCCGTCCTTTCAGCCCGGCCTGACGTGCTGCCCTTGGGTTCCGGCGAATCGTGATCGGGCAGGGCGCCGTTAAACGAGGCGAGGCGTCGTGTGACGAGCAGCGACGCATGTCACATTAGCGCCCGCACGCGAGAGCTGTAGTCGAGGTTGCGCAATGGCGGATCCCGCACTGCTGCAGCGAGTCGATCGCCCTCGGTGACAGATCACGCGTCGCCGGCGGTTGTCTCCGCGTCTCGCCCACGTAGTCGCCGCGGTGTCAGAGAGGCTTGACGTCTACGCGGGAGCTATACCCCGGTGTCCCCGGGGCGCGCTCTACACGGTGCTACGTCGGTCGCGATCGACACGTGTGTGTAGTACAGCCGCGCGTGACGCAGGACTGGCGACGCGAATGACGGCCAGAGTTTCCTGTTTGTAATATACCAGTTGGGAAGTACGCTTCGAAATCTGGCCGTTGTTCCCTGTATTTTAAGGCGAAAGCCTGTAATGCCTCATCGTTGCCGACAGAAGGTTGTCAGCATAGGTGTCACGCTTTTCGGTTGGTCGAAGTGGTCACGACGTCAGAGTGCGCGGATTCGGATTGTAATGAGGTCACCCACGGAAATAAAACAATCTAAAAATAAAAAGTAAAAAGCTAGAATAAAAAGAAAATCAAAATGAATGAAAATAAAAACAAAAATAAACAAATAGAAACATAAAAAATGAAAAGCAATAAATAAAAGGCTAAAATAAAAAGTAAACAAATCGATGCCAAACACTGCGCCAGGAAAGGCTTTCGCCTTGCAGCACTCTAGAGAGCCAAAGTACCCCCTGAATATTTTTTTGTTGCTGCTGAAGGAAGGATGAAAAGGAAATTGCTGGGACCTGCCCACTGGCTCGAGCTGAGCCACAACCGCTGCCACGTGCAGACAGAGGGGAGTTGAACGAGATGTGAGAGGAAAGATTGAAAGAACGGACCCATTTCGCGGAGGCAAGTGTATGGGAGAGCCAGATAAGAAGGGCAGATAACCGGCGTTTGTCGTTAATTTCAAAAGGGCTGAAACGTATTGCTTGCTTCAGCTTTTAATTTACCCGCCGGACTGGTATATCTGCGCGCATATATGCCGGGTGCCAGCGCGATCAGCCATCTCGTTGTCTTGTAGGACTTGTGCGCAGTTTACTTTGCTCTCCACGGGCGTCGCGACGGTCAGCTAAGTTTAGGCCCAGTCAGACCGACGGATTTTCAGTACACGGGTCGTGCGGGGAGTTCCGTAACCGGTAGGATCAAAGAGCACTGCTAACGATCTGACGGCCGTCACCCGTTACTCAGAGATGACGCTAGCACTTGACGACAGAACTGAAGTGCCTGCTCGTTGGCACCGGTTCACTTCTGCCAAGTACGACAAAACGCAGAGTTGTCCTCCTCCTTATCCCCTGCACAGTATGTCCGTCGCAGACGCTGCATCTTGCAAAAAATTGCGAGGACACTTTGGCAAATAAAGTGTTGAGAGGCGAAAGCCGAGGACACTATGCCGTGACGACTTCCGGCGGATGTGACGTCGCACCATTCCCCCCGTGGCTACATCGATAACCAAATTGTACATCTTTCGGGGATCTTAAGTGTTAATTACGCTGAATTACACATTTTTCCGTCTAATTTGACACAAATCTGACGTTTCTCCGACCATTCTGTGACAATTTTCACTGTGCCGTGACGACTTCCGGTGGATGTGACGTCACACCGTTCCTGTGGCGATAACGACGTCCGCGCTATTTCGACGCAAATTTTTACATATTTGCCTATATATTAACTAATTAATCTACAGTCATCAAACTTGGCTTCTAGGTTCATTTTTTCCTCCTCTATCTGAAGCAACCATTGGTTGTCTATCTTTTTTAAGTTCCCAAGTTAAACGCGTGTGACACCCTCTGCTAACGGACGACAGTATGAGCCATTAAAGGCTTTCGCCTTAAAAGATGAACACGCACCAAATCTGCGACGCTACATACGCGAGCGGTTGCATTCACCGCACATCATTGACAATGCGTTACGATGCGTGGTTGCCGTGGTGGGAACAGCGCGCGCCTGTCAGACCGAGCGCGGCCTTTCCCCTCCCATTATGTCCCACGGCGGCCTTGACTCTGACGCCGCGGGGGTTTTCGCGCGCTGACCTCGGGGGCGAAAGGCTTTGTTGACGTCAGCCGCGGTTGCCGTCTGCGCGCGGGAGTGGCGCTGTCTTCTCGGTGGGGGGGTGAGCGTCCCCGTCCGTCGGCTCCGTATGCTGTGGGCCTTACCTCGTGAAACGCGTAGGGGGGTTTGATCGGCAGTGGGAATATCCTTCGCAAATGGGCTGGCCGGTCATCGCTCAGGTGGAAAACAAAGCATCTCTTGTGTGTGCGTGCTTGTGTTCCGTCGTTCGTCTCTGCTATAGGCGGTGTTTCGTTGGCGTTGTTGGTAGTTGCTCTTTTTTTTCTTTCTCGCTCGCGTCCGCGGAGCGATCGCGTGACTGTCTGCACTTGGCGTACGTGTCCTGTGTACACACACGGTCGCGTGACTCGGGGTTCTTCCACGCGCCGTAAGGGGATTTGGCGCAGCGTCCTATTTGTACCCCCGTCTCGTTGGCTGTCTGCCTGTCTTGCCGGCTGCCAAGACACAGCGCGGAATTTCTCGCCCCTCTCCGCTGAACGCTAGGCGTCTCTCCGTCTCCTTCCTTCGCCTCGTATACCTTCACGCTGCGGCGTGTACAGCTAGAGTAGGGGGGGGGGGGGGGGTCGTCATTGGTGCTATTTTACGGCGTTAGCTGCATATCCCTCATTCTTTCGGCGAAAAAACTGCCATTGTCGGTGTGCCCAGAGCATCCACTCACCCACCTCCACCCTGCTACACTCCAGAACAGCAGGCCAACCCACCCTATACGACCTCCAGAAGTCCTTCAGCCACCAGAAGCCGCCACAGCGGAGGAGCGATGGCGAAATCAAATTCGAAGCCGCAGTGGGAAAAGTGGTTCTTCTTAAGGACGAGTTGCGCACGCATAAAAGACGGGGAAAATCTAAAAGGGAACTATAGAACCGGTACTGCTAACGCAGATGTGTCGCATCAGATCGTATGGTCGCCCGTCAATCATCCCCCCCCCCCCCTCCTCATCTGTTACCATGTTAACCCGGTGTCGTGTCCGGTCGCTGTGTTGAATGCAGCGACTGTCGTGTCCGGTCGCTGTGTTGAATGCAGCGAAAGACGCACACGGTACTTTAAGACTTCGTTTATTTAAAGCCGATGAGGGTGCGACCAGCGTCGACCGAGGCAGGAGCCGAACTGGCCGCCCGAAGAAAGGAGGGAGCGGAGAAGCGTCCACGGGAGGGAGTGGCTTCCCAGAACAGGAGGAGGGTGCGGGGGCGCACCATGGGGGGGCATCTGGCGACAGCGTGCGACGAAGGGCAAGTGGTCGTTAGGAGGAGGATGCGAGTGGTCGTTAGGAGGAGGATGCGAGTGGTCGTTAGGAGGAGGATGCGGGGGCGCACACACACAAAAGCAATAGGAGGACACAACACTTCCTTCCCCCTTAGAAAGTTGCCTGGTATCGTGCAGGGGGTCGGCGCTCACGTGTGGGGGCGCGCTGGCTTTGTGCGCTCGGGGGAGAAACACTTGTAGGCTGGCTGTTGTTCGCTGTGTCTCCTAGGTCTGTCCTGGGCGAAGTCTCTTCTTCCGGGAAGAGGTGCCAGGCTATGTGGGAAGATGGTGCACGTGTTCTCTCCGCTGGCGGACAGCTCTCAGACGGCGTCGTAAATCTACGCAGCTGGTTGAGATGTCGGCGTGCTACTGTGCCATGTATGTTGACGAGCCAAGAGCGCAGGCCTATGCGTCTGACAATTGTAGCTTCCTCCCAGCGTGGCTTTTTCAGAAACTGTCGGGCGAGGACGCGCTGCCCCTCATTAAGCGTGCCGCAGCGCGGAATTGCTTTTTCTTCCCGGAACGTCTCTGCCTTTGGCTCGGGGAGGATGGCTGTGAGCTGGGTTCGCATTTCACGCTCGAACATCATTTTCGAGGGGGTCTCGCCTGTTGTGCTCTGAACCGTCGTGTGCTGCTTGAAGAGAAAGCGCGCAAGGCGGCGCTGCAGCGAGCCTGTCTGATCTCTTTCAAGGGCGCGTTTTAGCTCGGCTACGTAGCGCTCGGCTTGTCCGTTTGTCGCTGGGTGGTAGGGGGCCGATGTAACTGATGAGATCCCGTTGTCGCGATAAAACTTGAGGATCTCCGCAGACACAAACGGTGTTCCGTTGTCCGACACTACCTTGCGCGGCAGGCCGAACGTTGCAAATAGTGATCGGAGGTTGTCAATGACTGCTGCCGAAGTCGTCTGTCCCATTTGCCTTATCTCAAGCCACTTTGTGTAGGCATCTACGACCACAAGGAAAGTGCAGCCCTCAATTGGTCCTGCAAAATCAATGTGCAGTGTGTGCCATGGTGTGTCTGGCTTTTCCCATTCTGGGACAGGAGCTTTCGGCGGGGCGCTCCGGCTGCTCTGGCAAGGCTTGCATTCTCGCACCACTGTTTCGATGTCGTTGTCAATGCCAGGCCACCACATGTAGCTTCTGGCACACTTTTTCATTGCAACGATGCCCCGATGTCCGGCGTGGATGAGAGACATAGCTTGTGCGCGTAGTTCTCTCGGCATCACAACTCGGGACCCAAATATGATGCAGCCGCGATGGGTGCTCAACTCTGTAGCTCGCCTGCGGTAAGCGTCGAAGTTGTCCCCTTTGAGTTTATGCACGTTGCCTTGTTGAACAGCTGTGTAAACTAGCCGGAGAGCTGCGCACTTCTGCGTAGATGCTGCAACTGTGCCTGCTGTAAGCGGAGGTTCTGGCAGTGCTTCGAACATCAGAACGTCTCCTGGTGGAAATGGTTCGTCAACAGTTGCGTCTAGTGGCAGACGGCTTAGCGCATCGGCGTTTTGATGTTTACTCCCATTGCGGTAGACCAGAGCGTAGTCGTACGCTGAGAGTTTGATGGAATGCTGCGTCGGCTCGATGACACCTTGCTGCTCCAGTTTGTCCAACTCTTTTTCAACTGAATCTCGGAGAGCAAACGGCACCGGCCTGGCCTTCAGAAATTTGGGTTGCGCGTTGTCCAACAACTCCAGTGTGACCGGGGGCCCTTCGTTTCCTGGAATCTCTTCCGAGAATACTCTTTCGTATTTCTCTTGCAGTTGCTCAACCATGTTCTGGCTCGGCGTCTGGTGTATGCCGCATATCATCACGCCTAGTGGAGAAAACCAGTTTCTCCCTAGAAGGCTTGATCCTGTGCCCTTCACAACAAGCAGAGGTAGCGTATGGGTCTGGCCGTTGTAGTTAACCTGCACGTTGGCAGAGCCCAATAGTGGCAGATTCTGTCCTGACCACGTTCGCAGGTGCGTGTCGTCTTGTTGCAGGGCGGGTGCGTCAGATGGCCATGAAGTTCGGAACGTGTCCTCACTGATCAGAGTACAGGCTGCGCCGGAGTCCACCTCGAACTTAATCAGCTGGTGATGTACGCTTACTTCTGTAAAAATCTTCGGTCGCGTGCCGAGATTCATGGTGTTCAGGTCGTACAACACAGATGGTGTTGCTGATGTTGTTCCATGGAGATCAGATAGCGGCGTATTCTCTGAGGCGTTGACGCTGTGATTAGGCTGGGAAGGTGACTTTATCTTGGCAAGTCTCCGTTTCGTAATGCATGCTCTTTCGATATGCCCTCGCTTGTGGCAAAAATTACACGTGGCTGACTGGAATCGACATCCCCGGGGTTGTGTTGGTCGTCACACCGCCAGCAGCGTTGTGCCTTTTTGACCGATTTTACAACAACAGAAGGCTTGCGCACCTGGTTGCTTGTCTGGTGTACCGGCTCGGTGTTCCGGCGAATCCCTCTCTGCTGGTGACCGGCGCTCTCCGCTCGAACGGCGATGTCGTAAGCTTTGCTGAATGTGAGGTCCTTCTCAGCGAACAGGCGCTGCTGCAGTGACTCGTCACTCAGTCCGCACACAAATCTGTCGCGTAACATCACGTCCAAGGGAAGCATGGTGGTGTTAGCAGAAGAAGCTGCGTCTCCCTCCTGCCCGGTAGCTGTTGTCGACAGCGTTCCAAAATTGCAGTCGGCAGCGAGCTTCTTGAGCGCGGCTACGTAGGCGCTCACAGTTTCTCCTCCCAGTTGATCTCGTCGTTGGAAGCGAGCCCGGCTGTAGACCTCGGATGGCCTTGGGTCGTAGTGCTTTTGCAGCGCTTTTACGATGTCGTCGTAAGACACTGCCGCTGGTGTGCTTGGCTGAATAAGGGCGCAGACAGTATCGTAGGTCTGCTCCCCGCACAGCGTCAGCAGGTTGGCCCTCTTCAAGGCTGGGTCTGTGATGTTGTTAGCTTCAAAGTAGAACTGAAGGCGTCCAACCCACGATGACCACGATGAGCCGTTGAACTCTGGTATCTGATTGGGAAACCCTCGCGTAGCCATGGCTTGTCAATAGCGTTGCGTAGCGCGGGTCGAATCCACTTTCTCGTCGCCACTGTCGTGTCCGGTCGCTGTGTTGAATGCAGCGAAAGACGCACACGGTACTTTAAGACTTCGTTTATTTAAAGCCGATGAGGGTGCGACCAGCGTCGACCGAGGCAGGAGCCGAACTGGCCGCCCGAAGAAAGGAGGGAGCGGAGAAGCGTCCACGGGAGGGAGTGGCTTCCCAGAACAGGAGGAGGGTGCGGGGGCGCACCATGGGGGGGCATCTGGCGACAGCGTGCGACGAAGGGCAAGTGGTCGTTAGGAGGAGGATGCGAGTGGTCGTTAGGAGGAGGATGCGGGGGCGCACACACACAAAAGCATAGGAGGACACAACACCCGGCTATTAGCCAGACCCGATCGCGACCACTGCCGTGGACGGTCTAGGCAGCGACTGTATGAGTAAATACGCTAGGGTGTGTCAGTGCACGTGGTGTTTCATGGGAGGTTTTTAGCATAGGCGGATTCGTACTGGCGTAGAAGTATACGGGTTGAGCGGACGCCGGGTGCGCATGCGCAGTGGAAGGGACGCGGCCCGGGCGTCCGCTCAACCCGTATGCATCTAGCCAATGGGGACACGAAAGAACAGTGCACGAAAAAACAGCACAGCGACAAAACAGCACGCGTCAAAACAACACTCTGGACAAACAGCACGCGTCAAAACAGTATGCTGGACAAAACAGCACAGCGACAAAACAGCACGCGTCAAAGCAGTACGCTGGACAAAACAGCACAGCGACAAAATAACAAATATCAAAACAACACGCCATACAAAGCAGCACAGCGACAAAACAACACGCCGGACAAAACGGCACAGCGACAAATCAGCATGCTGGACAAAACAGCACGGCAAAAAAAAAACAGCACGACGACAGAAGAGCACAGGTAAATAACGGCACGGCGACAAAAAAGCGCGGCGCAGTACGGTGCAGGGCTGCGATAGGGATGAACTATCATGGTCATAACCGCAAATGGTAAAGCACAACACATACGGCAGCGACCTTTGGAGTTACCGACTGGTCGTTTCGCTGATTCACGAAGGAACAGGGCAGGATCATTCACTGAGGAACAGCGTTACTTGAACGGTGCATATGGCAGAACTAGCGGCCTCGTAGTAACGCCTCCGTTATGCTAAAAGACCTCTGTTGATGGCATACTGTGTAGTGGCGCATCATAGATTTAAAAGAAACAACAACGAAAGAAGTTTGGCCCAGAGGAGGGGGTTTGCAGGTGAGCTGGTAAGAGGAATCGGAGCGGTAATTCCCTCCGGTAAGCTAAGTCCTTCCAGCTCCGAAGGAGTTCCTCCCGGATAGCCCGTTTGTTTATTTACGTGCAATATCCGGGTGTGTATGGGCACCACCGTCTCCGATCTGTTTGTCTGTGTAGCGTGTGAATACCTACCGGCCGAGTCGCGTTGGGGCGAAATCATGACAGTCCGTTTTTTTTTACTTGTTACGTTAACGATTCGAGAACTAAGTTTGGTCACAAGTAGTTACAAGCATCCTATACGCCGCTGAAACAGCTCTCTTCCCTGCGCGCTCACAGCGATGTGAGCTGTCTGTCAAGGACTCTTCGGTTCGACGTCAGCTGTAATGGAAGAATAGCGTTTGCGCAGACCCGGACCGACAGTACGTCCATGGCTGGAGTTTTTGTGGGATACTTTCCATGGTCACGACTAGCACGCGTCGAACCTGCTGCCGCTCCATACGCTTACGAACACCTTGCCGTCTCAAAGGTCCGGTGCGCGCCCCAGGTGCGTGTTTCGAATTTTTTTTTATTCCCGTAGCAAACGGCCCTAGGGGAGAACAAAAAGCGAATAGGCGGGGATGTTTGCGAGCCGCGTGGGGATCCCGCGAGGGTTAACCCCGGCGCAACCGCAACGTTCGCACGGTGTGCACGCGGGCCGAAACTGTCCTAGGTATACTCGTGTGTGCTCTTCTCTTCTGTTTTTCATTTCTTGCTTTTTCCTCGGGTATAGCGTGTTTCCCCCGGGGTCTTTTCTTCTTTTCCATCTATCTTTTTCCTCGGCCGCTGTTTGCTCAGGCGTGCGGCGGCGTTTGTTTTCGGTCGCATGGCGCTGCATGGGCGACTGGTTCGGAGCCGGATCGCTGCATGACTGACTGCGCCCGCGAGGAGAAGGCGGCGAGAGGGAGAGGGATGTGCAGTGCCCACTCTCTCTCTCTCTCCCCGTGTGCCTCGTGGCATCGCTCTTTGTTTCCGCGGGTGGTCGCGGAATCTGTGCGACTCCGCGTGCGACACAGTAGCGGGGAGAAAAGAAAGGGCTGCGGGTGTCTCCTCGGGAAACCGCGCGAGGCGGCGGAACGCTTAGGCCCCGAAGGCACTTGGAAGCACAGCGAGTGGGCTGCCACTGATATATAGAACACTATGTGGAATGCTTATAGGCCCCCATGCGGGATGCTTGTGGGACAGCATTCGGGAGCGTATATGGGATTCTTATGGGACCCCATTGGGATGCTTATGGGCCCCTATATGTACTTGTGGGACCCTATATGGAGTGCTTATGGTACCCTATATAGGATGCTTACAGAACGCTATATAGGATGCTTATGGGATCTATATGGAATGCATATAGAACCCTGTATGGGATGCTGGGGCCCCATATAGAATGCATATGGAACACTGTATGGGGTGCTTATGGGGGGCATATGGGACCATATATGGGATGTTGATGGGAGTGCATGTGGAACGCTGTATGCGATGCTTATAGACTCCTATATGGAATGCTTATGGGGCCCATATGGAATGCAACCCTATACGGGGTGCTTATGCTACAGCATATGGGACCCACCAAAACAATCTAGCGGAGCTCTCGCTACAAGTCTTGTGAACGCGACAGGACGAGCGTCGTAAGGCGCGTTTACATGAAGGCGACAGAATGCGTCTTGAGTCAGTTTTTCGAGAGAAAGAGCAGATTTTGAGAAGGAAATGCGTGACTTGTCTTCTACTCTCTTGCTCGACGTTTCTGCACTTTCCCTCAAAAAAGGGGACTGCAGTAGTCTTCTGCCGCATTCATGTCAGCGCGGCCATGGATGGGGACGGAAAGTATGTAGCGCATTATGGAAAGATCAAACAAAAAATACACGCGTACTCTCGCATTGTGAAATGAACGGCGGCGCAACAAGGACACTGAGGCGCAACATAGGACCCCATATACAATGCATATGGAACACTGTATGTAATGCTTGTAGGACTCTATACGAGGTGCTCATGGGAGAGCATTTGGGACCCTATATGGAATTCTTATACAAGAAAGGGCACACCACATGCGTTAGTGTCCTTGTTGCGCCGCCGTTCATTTCATCATGCACCAACTCGCCCCTCAGGCCATTCTTCGTTTCGCATTGTGATCGGCCCAAGGTGGTTGTCAAGCATCTTGTTGCACTTAGGCATGGGTTGCACGTGACGTCACGGGCGCCATGATGGCGATAAGCCGATTAGGTGGCGATAAGCCGATTAGAAAAACGCGCAGATTTCCGCCGTGCTTCTGGTCGCAAACATGTCGGCCTCTGTGACGTCGGTGCCACACATGTTGCTGGGATCCGCGTAATGTCCAACAGCGGCGCTAAAGTGTGGTCGAGTGAAGGAAAGGAAATGCGACTGGGTTCGTTTCGCGACAGTGAAAACGAATTAGTTACACTCGGGTGGACCCGGTGTCGGGTCGCGTCCTTGCCTGGCGCGGTAAATGCTGCTCTGCAGTTTTTGTATTTTGGCTGCAATGTAAGTTTTACGTCCTGGGGGCTGACGTTATACACTTAAAAGTTTTTTTTTTCATCCTTAAATATTGGTTTTTGAGGAAAAGACTCAGTGTCTGTCCCCCGCTCGTGTTGCTGAGGCTGCAGGCAATGTGCAGTGATGCCAGTCTGAGAGTCATTCCTAAATGTAAGTACGTAATAGACAGTTCTGTAGCCAGGCTGACTAGCGCAGAGGCATGCCGGGTCAACCGGATGCTTAACTGCGCATGCTCGCAGCGGCAGGCTAGCACCCTCGGCTTACCGTTCGGGGCTGATGAACCTTCATCGGGGCCTCGTTCGCTAAAGTCTACGCTGTGTGACCAGAAAGTGCCCGGAACGGCAGGGTAAACGCGGGAAATTGTGCGCCGTGCATTCCGCGAACACCGTTTTGGCCTCCCGTCTAATTTCGTTCGTTTCCTCCGACTCTGGTGTTTGTGCGCTCGTGTAAGCGTATAGCCTCACGCGACCCCCCCCCCCCCCCTTCCCCCCCCCCCCCCCCCCCCCATGTATTAGTGCGCATACGTGTGCGTGCGAGCGCCCGTACCTGCGTTCCGACTTTACGCCAAACTGCGTTTCGGGGCCAATAGCGTCCGCTTCGTCGCCGCTCAACTGTTTCTGCTCCCCCCCCCCCTCCCTCATCCCTCACCCTTTACCATCATCCACCCCACTTCGGCACGCGTGTGTACACCGGTGGGCGGACACACACCGGCAGATCGGCGTTTATTCTCGCCCCCCCGTTCTCTTTCTTTTTTGTTTCCCTCTGCGTCCCACTGTCGTAATCTCGACGCTTTCGTCGGTCTCGCCAACGCGTATAGCTTCTCGCGCTCCGCGAAGGCCCGTAGAGACCAGGAGGGACCGGAAGGCGGTGACAGCTAAACAGTGCCCCTCTTTCCGCCACCGATGGCGCGCCTGTGTATTCGAACGAGGCGGCTGTGGACGCCGAGCGGGGTCTGTAGGAAGAGGGGGGGGGGGGGGGGGGGGGGGGGGGATTTTGGAACGTTCATTCGGGTCCCGAGCTTCCTTTTTGTGTGTTTTACACTCGTGGTCTGGGAATATTCTCCATCCGGCTTTGTTTCCCACCATGCCGACTTCTCGCTCGCTGACTGTTGCGGAGTGTGGAATGCATCCGCTCGCTGCGACAGGGAAGGCGAAAGAAAGCCTTTAATGGCTCATACTGTCGTCCGTTAGCAAAGCGCGTCATTAACTCGGGAACTAAAAAAGATAGAAAACCAATGGTTGCTTCAGATAGAGGAGGAAAAAAATGAACCTAGAAGCCAATTTT